>NW_024582876.1:131617-203809 GCF_018398535.1 Haplochromis burtoni | reverse complement strand
TCCTCTCTGCTGCAATCAGTTCATTGATGCTTGTGCATTTACTGCACGCAACTCTGGTCTGGACTGCCTTCCTCTGAGAAATCCCCCGGTGCCTTGGAAGTGTTAGTGTTTTATACTTAAAGCAGCAGTAGTTGTTTGTTTGGAATAAATGGAGGAAAACATCAGTGGTCACTATGTAGTGAGATTTGCACCAACTTTTTTGCCTGTGTTTTTCCAAGTTCCCCCAAAGTCACTGAACATTTGATTTATGGCATTTAGTGGACACATGAGAAATCTCATTAACCACATTGATGTGTACAAGAGCTTAACAGTATCTTGATTGATTGAATCTTTATTTTGAACATGTTGAAAAAGTATAAAAAAAAATAGAATTAAAAGAGACAAATGAACAAAGCAAACAAAAGGAAAACGAGCAACCACAACTCTTTGTACAATTGTCTTCATTTGTCATCATTTTTTTGAACAAAGATGCCAAAACCTGGATACATTGTATACAAATCCATCTCCACCTACAAATCACTGTTTCTATCATTACGACAGAGCAAGTTCAACATAGGCATATATAGCTTTCTGCTATATGGCATTCACTTACCCTATGGGAATCCTACTTAGTAGTTACAAAAAGATGGCTATGAATTGGATACTTCAACTCTAGCTATGTGTTCATTCAGATAAAAGAGGGAAGAGTGGCAGCATATAACTAAACACAAACATGGATAGGTGTTCTGGCAACAGACAAAGATATTTTTGACAAAGATCATCTAATTATAAAAGCTTTAAAATTATGATTTAGGAAGTTAATAGAATTATCAGTGTATCGATATCACAGCTGAACAATTAAGACAGTTATTACAATTGCATATGTAAGATATGTTGTTTAATTTGCATGACAGTTGTAGCCCTATTCTTTCAGCTGCAGTCCCAGTAGTGTTAAATGGTCAGGGAGCAAATAAAAAATAAAATAAAAATACTTTATTCTGTAAGTGATCTCAGCCATGTCCAAATTTTATACAAGGTCAGTAGGTACAATGCTTTGGTGATCTTTTTTTTGATTGCATCATTATATTAAGGGTTGTAGAAAAATAAAATACTTTTTAAAGCCAGCCAGCAGAAAAAAATAAAAAGCAAGGAAGCAGCTGTATTTCCTATTGATGTTCATCAGGTAGGACAAAAGCACTCTGAACCAGGTTAGGGCTGCAGCAGAAGTTGCCATATTGATGTAGATCCGTAATAAGTAAACCATTTTCTTATTACTGAAAACCTAAGGTTAAAAGTGAAGTTATCCTGCTAAGCCTATAAGCCTGCTCTGTAGTACAGAACTGAAGTTCTCCAAACTGAACTTGGGCATTATTTAGGTTTATAAAACCTGGATGTTTATAAACTTTAACATTATAGCCAGGACACTCCAGTCATAATGAAACAGAAAGCTCTGGGTTTCGATAATTAAGGCCTCAGCCACACAAGCCTTGAGACCAGTCAGTGACCCACTGGCAAACTCTGTCGCTAGGGAAAAATGTGTATTCCCCGACCAGCTGGGGAGTGACTGCTGGCTTTCTCAGAGAGAAATCAGTGGCAAAGAGGGTTCTGCACCAAAAGCCACCTTGTGTTTGCTTTGTTTTTGTTTGCAGAAAAGTCGGCGTCTTGCCTGCAAAATATAGGGACCACAATGGCCTGGTAGCAACCAAAGCAGTCACAATGCAGTTCTTGGTATAACACTATATACCCTTCTGCAACCAAATTCTCCTAGCTACAGCAAGTAATCTTCCAAATTTACTCAACAACCAGTCTTGAAATAGTTTTTCCTGCCAAACAGTTTTTGGCAGGGTATTACTGACCAATCTCCAGCCCAACATGAGAAAAAAAACAAACAAACCTGTGCCCCGTGAGGTACGCTTCCAACAAAAAGACAATCAAAATTTTAAACTTTAGAACAATATAATCAGCTGGATTTATAAATGGTTTCTTTTGTTTGTTTGTTTGTTTTTGGTTGGTCTCTGTAGCTATGCAAACTTAAAGTTATGCATTATAAGCAGTGATGGGAATAACGGCGTTACTTTTTTCAGTAACGAGTAATCTAATTACTATTCCTATCGTTACAACGCCGTTACCGTTACTAACAAGAAAATGCAGTGCGGTGGCGTTACTATTTTTCAACAAACAGACGGCTAAAGCTGTGTTCAGTTTACCGCATCTTATTTCAGTTGCACGCAAGTAGCTGTCTATGTTGCACCCTCAGAGAGACATGACTCCATTCTCCTTTTTCTTGCAACTTTATTCTCCCCAGTTCAGGTTTGGAGTTTACAGGCAGAATAGCGTATCATCAGCAAAACATCGCTCCCTCCCGTCTCAGACACTGTTTTTTTCCTCTGCGCTTACTGATGACATCACACATCTGAACTCTGACCTCCTGGAGCCAGTAAACTACAAAAATTAACTAGAAATGTGTCCAAAAACAAAACACAATTAAATAAGTATAGTCTTTAAAGATTTTCCCAATAATTCAGAAAAATTTTAGTTTTGTAACTACTTTTAGAGCGCAACATCTAGGTAAGTAATCTGGGCGCTACAGCTTTAAGCAGCTGCACACGCTCCCGCGGACAGGCACTCTGGGAATCCATCCTACCTGACAAACCATCCTACCCGTTGTTTCTATGCATGCGCACAACTCGAAATTAAGTGGCGAACCGTCCTACCTTTGTGAATGTGACCTACAAGCATACTTTAAGAGCTAAAATTAAGTGGCAAATCATCCTACCTTTGTTAATAAAAGCTACAAACATACTCTGACGGGTACAATTAAGTGCCAAACCATGCTACCTCTGTGAATGTGACCTACAAGCATACTTTAATGGGTCAAATGAAGTGGCAAACCGTCCTGGCTTCATGAATATGAGCTACAAGCATACTCTGATGGGCAAAGTTAAGTGACAAACCATCATACCTACTTATATTTGTGCTGGAATTACTCTGTGACAGCAGAAATGTGCATAAAGTACTTACGGTAGGACATTTTGCCAAAGTAGGATGGATCACTTTTGGCACAACACCTGGAGCTAAGGGAGCAAAACAATCGCATGAGTGCTGCTGTTTGACTGAGGAAGAATAAAGTAGTTGTGGTAAGCCAATCATATGACCACTTCAAGATGACAAAGCAACAAGGTCATATATACCAGTTTTTAAATTGTGTTGATAGGCCACGTAAAACCAGAGTCATGATAGACAATATATATACGAGGCGTTTTTTCCTCAATAGTTTCGTCACGTTTACTGTCTAAGGACAGCACTAGCAAGATCTCTCTGCTTATGAGCAAAAAACAAAAAAACAAAACAAAAAACAGCCCGTTCGTGGAAAAATGCACCATGTCGACCAATCAAAAATGATATGACAACATGGCATTTGGTTGTTTAAGAAGAGGGGGAAGTTTGAGGAGTGATGGCGAGAGAGAGAGAAAGAAAGACAGCAGAAAAAGAGAGAGAGAGCAAGTTTTGAGATGTGAGAGATTTGTGACGTTTAGCGTGTTTGGAGTGTGTAGTTAATGTGTTGTCTTGTGTAGTTAGTGTGTAGTGTTGTGGATAGTTTTGTGTTGTGTGTCAGAACAATGAGGCAACTGCTGAATGAAAACATGAGGAGTGATACATCTGCTGCTGTCAGGCCTGGACAGAAATTATTGTTTTGGAGTGGCACAAATAATTTGTGTGACATCTTATTGAATGCAGAACAGCTGATTGTTTTGTAAATAGTTTGAAATGGTTATACTAAAAGGTAAATGGCTGCAAATAACTTTGTTTGCAAAACTTGTGGAAATGATTTTAAAATTCACAATTTATATTTGCATTTGAAGTTATAAAATATGATTCATTAAACATGTTTGTGGTTGTTACAGTAAAAAACATAACTTTCTACTCGGATTTCATGTTTTTTGTCTGATTTTAGATCAGTGTGTTAATACAGTATGTCAAAATGAAAACATAGCTGTAAATTCAGACACGTGAGGTTGTGCTGAAAAGAATGATACCAAACAAGGCAAAGTAAATAGTTTTTAAAGGTGAAATGTAGAGGTCTAATCAAAAGTAGTCAAAAATGGCCAATTATACCCTGGACCCCAGAGGGTTAAACTTTTTTTTTTTTTAAAGTAATGCAATAGTTACTTTTCAAGTAATTAATTACTTTTAGAATATTGTAACTCATTACTAACTCAGTTACTTTTTTGAAGAAGTAACTAGAAACTAAAATTAATTACTTTTTCAAAGTAACTTGCCCAACACTGATTATAAGGGGTGTGGGCAATTTAAGTGATAGGTTTGTGTTCCTAGATGTCTGTCGGTGTCAGTTTGGCCAATTAGTCACTGAAATGGATCTCTGGACCTAGGTTTTGGTGTTCCTTTTAAAGATGTAGTTATCAGACTCATTCGGTTCATGGAAATGCAACTGTAATAAAACACTAAAGTCTTGGTGAATTGGATTAAGCAGATAACATAGCATTTCGCTTTCTTGACCAAGTATGGTCAGTTTGGGAGCATGGAAAACAAACATGACAACAGCTACAATGCTAAACACAACTCATATACAAAGACAATTCCATTAGTACATAGTTTACTTCTCATCTGCTTCCTGTTATGCATTTCAATAGCATGGCCTAGTTTAATTATGTGCATGTCTCCATTGGCTAAATTACCAAAGATATAAACTAAAACATACTGCAAATAATATTTATTTCTAACAAAAAGTAATATTAAAGATTTGCATTTCCAACCCAGAACAGCTATATTTATAGCATATGTCTACAGAAATTAAAAGAAATTAAACAGTCAGTTTAATAAAAATATCCACTCCAGCCCTCATTGTTCACACAAATGTAACATGTAAGAACGTAATTTTATTTTTTATTATCTGAAGAAATCAAAAAAAAACTTTATTTTGGAGTACCATATCTACCTGATAGATTAATGTTAAAAAGTTGAGCCAGAATTTTATACTTAAAAAAAAAAAGACTTCACAGTTCTGACTTTGGAGACTGTGATTCCTCGACTCATAAAATTTTCACATATTGCCCTAATCCTCTTCCACAGATAACACTCTAATCAGACTGTAAAAATTCCAGAGCAATTAGAGCATTAATGGATTTGTCAGTGAAACTGAAAAGTGCAAATGATCTGCAGCATGTGATGACGCCATCTAGTGGGTGTCTTCTCTGATCAACTTTTAAAGTCAGCGAAGAGACTGTTAATGTGAGGGAGGGAGAAGAAGAGAGGTGACTGAGTATCTTCTGGTATTTTTTAATCTCCTGCTCCAATCACCTACCCCTTAATTCCCAATTAAGGACACAGCCTGTGTGGCAAATGAACTGGCAAGATGGCAACACAGCTCCCTGATCTTTTAAAGAAGAAGGCTATTAGCCTCTGCACGTGAGATATAACAGAACCGCATGGGCTACAGCCCAAATAGCCTCCCTCTGAAACTATTTGATTTGCACACAACCGGTCCGGGAGAGTGCGACTAATCCAATCCAATTTCCGGACACGTAAAAGGCTCGGTGATTCATTGAAAAAAATCACCAAAGACAATGTGCCGAGCTGTGCAGCTACACCTCCTGGCGTTTCTAATTTCAATAAAGAAATAGGCAGAGTTACGGCTGCGCTGAGAGCGCATCACATGTGTCCATAACGACGCTTTTCGCACAAGGGAGTCGTGTTCAGAGAAAACGGTTTTTATTGACGTCAAATGGATGTGTGAATGACTTTACCGCATGTGCAGGCATGACAGCAGCGATCAGAGCTGCCAGTTCTGACCAAAGGAGCACCGAGATCTTCAGTAGACTGTAAACCAGTGAGGCTGTCCAAGAGGTTTCCAATTAGCCAGGACTGTGAGATTTTATTTGAAACTTTAATGGCGGCTCGACTCCTCCAAACTCATTGTGAATTCATTTAGTTGTGAGGGGAGAGAGGGACGCTGCATCCCGCTTCTGACAGAGAGACCACTTGTACCGCCGTCACAACTGTGCCAAGAGACAGGGAGTCTTTGAAAGCCACCGGAGCGGACCCGACCGGCATATCAATCAGCGTCCCGGAGAGCGACTCGCTAGGTTCGCACTGGTAATAAAAGGTATTGTCTCAGAGGTCTGTGTGCCGGGAACAGAGAGGGGATATGGCACTTTTCCCGCTTGCAAACCGGAGGATAGCAATAGTAGGTGGCAAACGAATGTAAAAGCCAGTTCCCCGTCGTCTTGCCACGGGTGCGCACCGGCAAAGAGGCGCAGGACACGCAGGATCATCGATTCGCACTTTGTGATTTTTGCGCTGCGTAACCTATGTGACAAGAGCGGAGAGGAAACGGTGAACGGTGGGATTAATGCATGCGTCTCCTAAACTAAACACTCAAATTCTCAAACCATGGACGCCAGGATATTATTTTTGCTTGTTTCTTCTGCGGCATTTCTCGCTGAGCTGCACTGCGCCTCGCCAAGGACCACATCGAGGACGGATCTGCCCGCTATCGGCTTCAGCAACATCAGCAACATCAGCGGGGAAAGCGGCGGCAAAAAAGACTCGAACCAAACCCAAATCTCCAGGAACAAGAGGAAAACACTGGCCGTGGATTTTGCGGTCCCCTCTCTGTTGCGCTATTATCTGGCGGAGTTCATAAAGAGACCCTTAAACGGCGACTGCCAGACTTTTAGCGGATGTTACACGGTGCGCGCAAACTTAAAAATGCAATGCATACCTTTACAGAAAACCATTTCTACTTTTGTGGACCTTAAGTCTGCAGCGGAATCAGCACTGAGGAACGCGTCTGCTGATGGACAGTTCCCCTCCTTCTACAAGCGACCGCTGACCAAAGTTCTGAAATTGGGCTTGACGAAGGCGAGCAGGAAATCTAACCAAGTTGTGGTGGAAATAGGAGAGGATTTAGTCAGGACGGGATGCGGGGGGCTGTCTGTGTACGAGGAGGCCCCGGTGTACATCCTGGAAATGGACCTCACAACTATTCTGGAGTGGTGGCTCGGCGCTGAGGGGGGGCGGCTCAGGGTCCGGCTTATGCCCGAGAAAAACGCGCAGGTGCCAGGGATTGAGGATCGGTACACAGCGGCCATTCGAGCTTCAGACCCCCGCCTCTACCTCCAGATATCCTCCGCGGGTGAGTCCCTCTCTTCCACCCTCCCTTCGCGTTTTGCTCTCACTCTTTTGCCATGCGGTTCCCCCACACCCCCAGATGCAACTCGCTCACGGTTGTGATTTAAGTTCTGATGTGATTAATTTTTGATGCCGAATCCAGCGCGCTTGAAGTTGCGCGCTGGGTGTGCTTTGGCTGGCTTCAATTGTGGTAAAGAAATGATAGCACACGGAGGAAGATCTGTTATTTGGACTGCTCTGATGGGAAAATGATGACTGAGGTATAACTACGTGTGTGCGTGTGTGTGCGCGAGAAGAAAATACAGGAGGATTTCATACATTTAGTTCTGTTGCTCTGATTCAGAGGGCTCACCAGACCCCTGTTTTATTATTGATGCCCAGAGCAGCTCTGAGAGATGAACTGAATGCTGATTTAATTTCCAAACACTTTGATTATTTCCACTTGGTATCCATGATATGTATATGCAGCATCTTTAGAGGATTCTATGTAATCAGTTCTGAGATGATAATTATTATTTCATTTGAAGAGAGGCCTCATTGCTTTATAATAACACGTCTATACTGCATAAGGATGACTATAGGGTATGCAATGATGCTTAAGTTGGAAAGGCCCCATCAGGGATTTATTTTTTTAACTCCACTGGCTTCTTCTTAAAGACACCTTCTCAATTCCCCAAGCTAACCTGTACTACAGGTAGGGTGGAGATTTGAGAAAACAGGTTTTATTTTGATTAGGCACAAATTAAGCCATTATCTCTAAGAAAGCTTTAGCACTCAATACTCAAGGGTCCTTCCCCCGTTCTTCTGAGCATCGGCACAATCAGTGTAATTGCTTAATCACTTTGATGAGGGAGGCTGGCCCAGAAAAATGCAAGGGAATCCATCAGACAAAAGAAGAGGCTGGCTAGGCTGGAAAGAAGACACTCATCACCACCTCGACCACCTTTTCCCCTCAAGGACTGTGTGCACATAGAAATGTATGCAAAATACACAGTGAAACTAAGAAAGCCATGACTGTACAATATGCAGTAAGTTATTGTCAGTGCTGGTTGCCACGTTAGGATTTCATTTGACATATGCTGTTATTACAAGTAGAGATGAAACACTTCAGTATGTCACACGCACACATCTGAGACTGTAGTAGAGAGGCATCTGAGTGGACTACCCGTGCAGCTCCCGGCAGGGATTCCAGCAACACAGCTGGTGGTGTTAACAGGTGGGAACCCATCTTGCGTTGATGCTATGATATGGTTTTTGCAGTAAACACATCATTTTTAGTTTATTTTTTAAAAGCACCCCTTTCACATTTTGACATTTAAGCGATACTTGAGAAAAACACTGAAGCCTACAACTTCCAGCAGCTCTGTTGCAGATCAGGATGGTTGCTATTGTGTGACTGTAAAAAAACAACAGGTACAGAAACAATGTGACATCTGCACAGGGAGGAAGTCAGAGCACCTGGATGGGTCAGCAAAATTTTGGACTTTGGCAAAGGATGTTTCCTTTCACTTGTCATTATGCTTTTGACACGCCTTCATGATAACCATGGTCTGTTGCTGAAACTATGATTTTCCCCAAACCACCTTGTGTACCAAAACAAACCCAAAAGTCATAAAAATGCTCACATCAGCGGTGTGCTTATGTAAGCATTTTTAACACCCAGCTTCTTTTTAATTGAAATGGAGGTAATATGTCGGCTCCCGGCAGGCTTTCTGCCCAAAACAGTTTTGAGTGTTCGCAGGTGGGAAGCCAGCAGGGGATGTTTTTTTCTTTCCCCTGGGGGACTCAGCTGGATTTTTTTGAGAGCACCACTTTCTTTCACTTTAAAAACCACCAAGAGGCCATTTTCGTACATGTGAAGCCAAACCTTAACCACAACTGTGTCATATCAAAATTGTTTTATTTGCCCAACACTCTCTCTGACATATTTGTCCAGCTGACAGGGATTTAAATCAGCTGAAGCTCCTCCTATATATCATTCTGGGGGACCATGACATCTTTAAGCAATACATTTATTATTTATTCGTTTAATTTTGAGGAGAAGATGACATTCACACTTCAGCAAACTAGGTTTATGTGTGCTGCACTTATGTAAAACCAAAGAACAGCAAAAAACTGGAAATATAGACTTCAATGAGCACTTACAGGATTTGATTGGAATAAATAGACTACTGTCCATTGTTTATTACCTCCATGATCATTTCTCATTTCGCCTCTATGCCGCATCCTTACATAACCCTAAAATTGATCACATATTTAATCATTCAGGAAGAGTGCTGCTCAGAGGCGCTTCGTATAGGAAGCTTCGGCGAGAAGATATAGGCGTATCCTTTCATTTCAAATCTGTTGGTAGGGGGATGCAGTGAGAGCTAAGCATCAAAGTAGAAAAGGAAAATAGTAAAAGGACTGTTCTTTCACACTCTAGCTCATTTTTCTCCTACTATATGAAATAAGAAAGCAGGAATCTAAGCACAATGTCAACGTATGACAGAACATATAATATTATTGTTTTCTCTCTCAAACACACACACACACATATATATACACATCTTAGAGGCATGCTGAAACCTATTTTCCTTACACTAATAGAAAACTGGATGTGTTGCCAGTAAAAGTACACACTTTTTATGATTCAAGTTGACAGACCATAGACAGCATGAAAGAGGAGCATAGATGCCGTGACATCACCCAGCGGTTTCTGAAGTCCTACTTAGAAGGCTTGAGGAGCATTTTCTCCGTCACCATTGTCTTGTTTTGAAACTGGATGTGAAGAAAGGGGTGGGTCTGACTATGAAACCATACACTGTAGTTTAAGAGTGTTCTACTGTTGCCTCTGTGTGATGTCAGTGATTGTGGAAATCTCCCTGATGCCCAAAGTTCTAGCTGTGAGCACAGCAGCCCTCCTGGTCACTACCAGTCGCAGCAACACTGAAAGTGGAGTAGAACATATTCTTATCAAATAAGAGGCACCAAGGCCTAGTATAAGAAATCCAAGAATAACAATATAAAGTTACCATAGATAACTAGCTAAACCCTCTAAGGAGATTTTGCCTCCGATCTCAGTGCTTTCATTTTTCTACCTACTGTATACAAGTGGGACTGCACATAGTGTTACACAGTGGCCAGTTTTGGTCTGCATATGCTACAGGGAGGTAATGAAGTTAGCCTATTTTAATGTTTTAGGTTTTTGCGTTGGGTTGTTAAAACAATAAATCATGTGTTGTCTTCAAAAAAACCAAAACAAACAACAACGACACACGTAATATTTCTTTAGCATTTGTCAGAGAATGCTCAAAATTCACCAGCTCATCCCACTGAATTCACCCAGCACCGACAAAAGGTAAATTCCAGTTAAAATCTATTGGCTTCAAAGTCATAAAAACATGAAGCTACCTTTTTGTGACGTATTTTAACCTGATCTTCAAGGTATACTGATTAGGGTTAACGATCTCACCTCACACAACACATTATGATACAGGTCAGGTGAACTGCCAACTGTATAATTAGATGTAGGTGTCAGTCTGGGTGTGAATGTGTTGTCGGTATGAATAAGTTCACCTGGGAAAGGGCACTGACCTATAAAAGGAGTGTGCTGCTGTTTGCCTGGTGTCAGAATATGACAATTCCTGCAGATAATATAGTCTGGCGTGGTTCTTGCTGACCTTGATACTATACTGTCAAACAACACATTTTTGTTTTCATTAACATTTTTTTCTTAGTTTTAGAGCAGATCTCAGTACCAACCGAATCACCCACACATTACACTTCTACTGCACATGTGAAACTTTACATGACAGGCTCCTCCTACCAGAGCACTGAACAAACTGCATGCTAATTCATGCTGTGGATGTAGTGTACTCATCAACACCTTTACCATGAAGACAGGGAGATGTGGCTACAGGCCAAATGAAAACTATCCAGCCTCAACTATGTGGTTGCAGATTAGCTCAACAAATGCTGGACAACCACTGTCGACTTCATTAACTAATCATCAAGGACGAGTATCTCTATAAAAGCAGAGGTGTTGCATGTTGAATGTTAAAGTTCATGATAGTACAATCGGATAAACTGGAACAATGGCTTGGAAACGTGCCATTCACAGGACGTCCAAAACAATGTCCTGTGGAGAGATGAGACAAAAGTGGATACATTTGCAGTAATGCACAGAGCTCATGTTTGATAGAAACTAAACGCAGCATATGAGCACGAACACCTCCCATGAACTCCTTAGCACAGTGGTGAAGAGTGATGATTTGGGCTCGTTTTGCAGCCACAGGACCTGAGCACCTCGGTGTCATTGAGTCAAACCATTAAAGTCTATATCAAAGTGTTTTAGAGACTAATCCGAGGCCATCTATCAGACAGCTAAAGCTTGGCCCAAACTGGGTCAACAGCAGCAAATCAGATCAACACAGAATGATTGAAAAAGAAAATAATCAAAGTGTTGGAAGGGCCCATTCAAAGATCACACCTCAACCCAACTGAAATGTAGTGGTGGGAACCCAAGGAGGCTAAGGTCAACACTGTAAAGAAGAGTGTCATATTGTTGTGTTTAAATTTTGTCTCAAACTGATAAAATTAAAGTCAGAAAGTTACTTCAAGCTATTTCTGCTAAAGGTGGCTCTGGAAATATTGGCATTATGTTTTTTTTACAGGACTATACAGAGTACTGTGAAAACCCTTTTCCCCATGATTGCATGTGGTTTACCTCTACCTCTGGTTATTGTCACATAACCCTTGCCAGATCATACATTGTGAGACTGAATATTTTGTATGGGATTTTGAATAGATTTGCCAAATCACAGTTTATGTGATGCTGGTTAAATTCACTTCTAAACAAAAGGGAATTATCATGAATGATCATGGGTAAGAAATGACAGAAGTATTCACAACATGGGTGGACTCCACTGACACTATAAGCCTCACATTGTATGCTCAGTGCCTTCGACTTGATTACTCTGTTGCCTGTTTGCAGAGCCACAGTTATTGTCATAAGTGATGATTACATTGTGTGTTTCTGCAAAGCAAAACTGTGTTTACTTGCTGCTGATCCACAGAAAGACATGAGCTCTGAACATTTCACACACGCACGCACACACCTGTCCTCCCTCCGTGTCTTTCTGTTGTCACGAACTCCCTCCTCCGTACAAAATGCCTCAACACTAGGCTCCAATGAGTATTGTCTCACTTTTTCAGCATTTTTACGCCCCTGACTCACCAATGTTTGGCATTTTTCTGTGTAATGTACGTGCTACACTTGTTTTTCCAGCCTCCAGAAAGACGCTGGCTATTAGCATGAAATAAATACCCGCCATGGCACCCAGAATAATTTGACAATCAGGGAAGCATGCCTGCGGGAATCAAGGCATTAAACTCTGCACAGTGCATTTATACTTACTCGCCTTGTGCGCTCTATGGGGGACACCATTAATGAGAAATACTTCTACCAGTTACAATATAAGAGAAGGGAAACAATGCTCTGCAGGTGTGATAAAGATATGGCCTCCACTTTATTAACCTTTGTTATGTTTACCAAGTGGTGCCATAAATAGGTTGCAAAAGAATCTTTAAATGATTTCAGCGTTGGAAGCTGGAAGAAGTCGAGCTTCTGCCTCATTAAGCTGCATATACCTTCCTCAGAGCTCGTTGGGAAGCTGATGTTTCTCGTCGCTCCATTAGCAAAGAGTGTCTTCATGAACACACTTAACAGAATTTGATTGAAGCCCTAAAGTAAAAGACTGCTACCATCATGCTTGAAAGGAGCAGCTGTGCATGTTAAAGCATTTCTTGCCATATTTGCCATTCAGCTCAGCCTCAAATCCAAACACACGATTTTCTATTGAGCGTCACCAGTATGCCATTTCCTTGGAGAGCCTCAAAATTGAATCCTAGTGAGTGGATGTTTTACGTGTTAAGCAAACTCAGTAATTCCTTCTGAATCATAAAGAAAGCAAACAGTACTTTACATACTCAGCACTTTGTTTACCTTGTGTTGTCTGTGGCCCTTCTGGAAGAGATTTCTCTTTGGAAGATGGAAAAACAACGTAATTTTCAAAAGCTTTTCCTTTGTCTCCTGACGAAGTAGCTGGTGTAGTAGCCTCGAGAGAAGTTTAATCTATGGCGCTAGAGAGTGTAGTCGGTCCGACAAAAGTTACTGTTCACCCAGCATAATTACAGTCATTTGTAAACAAGCGTTCACAGACACACTCAATTAATTTTATCATTATTCATCTTCATTTTTTAAGTAATTATTGTCATTTGAATTGTTTTGTTGCATTGTCATTAACTTCATAGCTAAACGTGATTGACTTGTTTTTGCAGTAATAATTATGTGTATTCATGCCAATGAAAAACATGCTAATGTGAATTTGAAGGCAGGATTTCTGTGATTACAATCCCGCCAACTCACAGGCCCAATCACCACTCGAGCTGAGAAGATTAGTCTTTTAATTTATGAGTCACAATTATTTCCACAATATGCCAAACATTGCCAGGCTCTAGCTTCTAGCACATTTGTCGTTGCCTTTCTTCTGTGTTACAATAGAACAGCTTTGAGTTTCAGACATTTCAGATGGTTTTTAGGACAAATATGAGAATAAATAAACAGGTAATTTAAAAGTTATTTACTAGTTCCGGCACTTTTTTGTGTTTATTTAAGACCAAAATTAAGATGTTCTGGGATTGGGCCTATAAGAATCAAAAACCTCACTTATAGTAATTTTGGCTTATTTTCTGTTCAAGGCAATTTTCTTGTGGACCTCTAGATTATTTTCAGCAGGACTCCTACTTTTGAATCGTTCGATAGTCCTGTTTGGTCTAATTGCATGTGTGCATCTGCAGTGTGTGCTGGATCTCAAATGTGTCAAAACGGTGATCCTTCAACTTGATTTTCATTTTCAGTAAGTGGACAAAGTCATGGGGAGGCAAATCTGGTAAGTGGTCCAGATGGTGAGCAGACTGTGTTAGTGTGGCCAAAAGATGTTATTAATGTGTTCTGTGTCGACATGCTCCACAATTCAGATCACTGCTGCTGAGTATTCTCTCTCAGATGCCTCAAGATGCTGCAGCAGAACTTTGCATTGACAGTCTCGCCCAAGGAGGCAAATTCATGTGCAGAATCTCCCGAATTAAACAGGAGAAATCCCTGCATTTGGGATTAGAAATAGTTAATTTTTTTTTTTTGTTACTGAAAACTGCTCTACTTACCAGCGACGATCCTTAGTATTTCTTATATACCTGTTAATGTTTTTTCTTTACACAAGTTTGCCGTTAATGGTGAAATGATAGCATGACACAGAAATGTTCAAAATACACCTTCAAGTGAGCATTCAGAAGCTCACTGGATGTGTTGTGAAAATGTATCTGATACCAAACTGAGCCTAACCTAGAACAAACTCTAATATAACACAAACACACAGCCTGTGACAATAAAAAAATTAAGTTTTCAAAATAATGATCTGTATAAAAGCCAAAAGATTATCTAATGCCATCTTGACCTCCAGAAAATGAAAATTTAAAAAATGACCATAGTACACTGATAACTGTTTTCAAGCGTGCAGGCCTCTGAAGGGTTGCAGGCATTCAGGGTGGGTTTAAAAAAGTAGTAAAAAGTCTTCATTTTGCAGGGCTAAAGACCTTAAAAAATACACTGACACGTATCGGCTTGCACCTTCTTCAGGGTGTAGAGATACTAAGACACCAAACTGAGCAATTATAGCTTCACTCACCACAGATGTACTACGCTAATTAAATGCATCATTTTCTTTAGCTTCTAGGGGCAATGGCAAGCACATTTCTCTAGCCTTTAAGGATATCACCTAGGAAGTACATAGCCCTCTGATAAGGGTGTTTATAAACACTTTTCTAACCAAAGATAGTGAAAACATAAGAAGTTAAACTCTATAAATAATAAAAAGGAACAGAACAAATACACTGAAGGCTCAGAATGATAGTTAACCTTTGCAGAATTTCAAAAATTCCTTTAAGATCATGGGGATGGATCCTTCAGAAAGTCACAAAGGATCCATGGAAAGCATGGATCACTCACCTCATCCATGTCAAGTTATTCATAAGCAGTGTCTCAAGAAAAGTAATATATTACACATAACTCGTTATTTGTTTTTTTTAAAGTAATGGAGTACGTTACGTAATTATTCACCGGAGAAAGTAACTGATACACCACTTGTTACATTACTTTCCCATTACTCCACAAAATGTCTTGAACAAATTGTTACATAATTATCAGTTAACAATATAGGCAAGAGAGCCGCACAGCAATACAAATCTCTATCCTAATGAGGACACACATACGCTCTTTCTTTTAGTTTTTACATATGAACACAAAGTCAATACTACAGATCAAAGATGAAAACCAGCCCAAAGAGACTTCAAAGCCATTTCCACAGTTATTCTACTTTAGAAACATGAACAGGTAGAAATAAAGGCTGCAAGTCTGACTGCTCACTCAGCTTGAAAATCACTCTGGTCTCTTGGCTAGCTTTCTGTCAGCATGCTGTCTGTGCAGATGCTTGCAAAGTTCTGTATGCAGTATAATCTGGTTGTTTCTGTCTTAGATGCAGTTTCCTCTTTACCATTGCAGTTTTTTCTTTTGTGCAATAAAAATAAAAGTAATGTCGACAACTTATCTCCTCAAAAGCTGTTTTGTGCCAACATTTTTGTCCTCCTGCGGACTTACTGAAATCAGCTGATTGTAGCACAGGTAGAAAAAGCATGTTTTTTTTTAAATATTTGTTTTTTTTACTAATAATTACTTAATCAGTAATTACTGAGTTTAGCACAGTATGTATTACCGCATTACTGAAACACGTTACTTTGTAACCTTCCTGATTTGAAGACAAGCTGGCACTGCAAAATATAATAATGTTCACCTTCCTGGTTGAATCTGGCTCAAACTTTTCACTGTTTGATGAAGCTTCTGGGGAAACAGATGAGAAGAAAGTTGTACTGTTCAGAAGTCAAGAGATCCATTTATATCTCTTTAATTTGGCTTAAAACAAATATAGACATTCACTAAAAGAAAAATAATAGCTACAGCCAAGCATGAAGATGTCAATATGTCAGTGATTTACTGCTTTAGGGTGACTTGCAATTATTGAGTGAATCATAAGTTCAGCTCTTGAACAGAAAATCAGTTATTAGTCTGTTAGCTGTAACTGAAACACTAATGTGAAACATAATGATCCCAAGAATTTGAGAAATCCCAAACCTCTAAATTTCTCAAAAAATATTCCACCACAGTAATGTGAAAGCCTGATTTCTCGATACTGGAAGTGTTTGGTTGTTGTGGCAGATTTCAAAGCAAACTATTAAGCAACAAGAAGAAATGGGTGACCTTTTTGCTTCAAGAGTTACAACTTAAAACTTGTATTTTGTGTGGACTAAAGTTTCATTTGTTTTATGTTAACTTCTGATTAAAGAGATGGCCTTGTAGTTTGCAGAAGATATAGAAACACAGGAAATAAGGATGCGGATGAATAAGTTTTTGTTCATCCTGTGACACACCATTTCCCGTTGCCCAGCATGAGCTGCTGCATGATAGATTAGTGTATGTAATACACAATTATATGGCAGACTAATCAACACTAGGTAAGTTAAGAATGAACATTTCTGGGGACTGTCTGAGGGTGCACAAGGGTGCTCCTATGAGAACCATAAACCTCCAAGAACCATTTTTTCTGATTACATTCACTCCACCTACATGAATTTTAAGTTGGAAGATGCTGTTAGTGAAGCTGTTGTTGTGTGACACTGGTTTTATGCTAAAAAGTGCATGCGTGAATTTGCACTGTGATATTAATACAATGCACCGGTCTATACCAAAAAAAGACCGGTGGCTGTTTTTGTTATATGTCATGAAATTTGAAACAAGCCATCAGTCTCTGACAGAAGGTTCCTCTGGCAGACTTCAGCGCCTCGAACCACTGATGATATACTCCAAAAGCCAGAGTGTCAAATGTTTTTCTTTGCCTGCATAACCAGCTTGTTGTTTTGTGGTCACTGATAATGTTAATTAAACCACACCAATTCAGACTTGCTTTGGCTGTTTTGAGGTCTTTTGCTTTCTTTTAAAAAAAAAGAATGCGTCAGCATTCTCAGAGTACGTTTCCACCACCGCATATATGCTTAGTAAAGCCTGGAATTTATCATCGCTTAATTTCTCTGCATGCTGTTTTATTGTGTTGTGCTAGGCTGACGTCATTCAACATGTGTATCGTCTCTGCTAGTGTTCATATGTTTGTTGTTTTAATACAGTCGCTGCCAAGTGTATGTTTGAATCGCTTACTCTGTAGTAGGAGCAGAGCAGAACTGTGATAATTCCCACTGCAGACATTTCAAAATGATCGGACTTGCTCCAAAAGTTACATGAAAAAATTCCAAATGTGCCTAATGAAAATATCTTCTAATTGCAAACTTTACCAAAAGAGATTCATTCAAAAAATTTAAATAAAGGAACAGCCTCAACACTGGAAACAAATCATGCTGAATCATATAATGTACAGTATAAGTTTGACTAATTACCTCATTAAAAAGAGACCATTTACTACTAATTACCTTGTGGCAAAAAATATGTTCATTTACTTTTGTTACCAAGCACAGCTCAGCCAGATGAGCTTTTTAAAAAAATCCAAATTCTTCACACATACAGGCTGCACCTTTTTATACATGTAGAAGAAGAAAACAAGATTTGCAGTTCAAGCAGCAGGCAGTCCTACAATTTGAAACAATTTGCTGAACATCCCGTCGCCAGCTTTGTTTACCTGCCTGCACACAAATGCACAAGTCCTGACTTCACAGGTGCAGTTACCCAACCACCACCTAAAAAGAAGTGACTCCTGAATCTACACACAGGCATACACTACAAGCAGCCACCATTTTCCACATCAGTATACAGATGAAAAGTGATGGCAAACTCCAAGTAAGAGAGAAAGTTGAACCTCCAACTGGATTACTGGGATTAATATCATTATAACAATCATAGTATGCATCTGTATATATGTCTGTATATACCCCATATATTCGCCTACTTAATGAGTCGGCTAAACTTTGCACAAATATCACTACACATACAAGAAATTACTGACATCTGTATGTTTTTTAAAAAAATATATAATTATTAACCCCAATTCTTTTGATTTTTGTACTATTATATTATATTAATTATAATCTGTAAATGTGATGTTATGTTCTCCTTTTGTTTGTTTAACATATCACATTCAATGTACATTGTCCATTCGTGACAAGTGACTTAACGTTCACCAGAATTTGTATCTGTGAATGAATTTTGTTTGAATCACCGCAAAATACGGGGAAAAGGAAGTGGGGGGAAAAAAGTTGCAGGCTAGTAGCTGTAATGTAATTGAAAAGAATATTAAAAACTATATGCATTACTGAAAAAAATGCACATCATTTGACTTGAAACATTTTGAAATAGCAGCTGTCATCTTTTATGTACAGTCTATGGACATTTTCTATGGAAAAAGTGAAGTGGCGTCATTCTTAAGCTGAATTTAAAATGTAAATACTTTGGTGGGACTGCAGTTTAAATGGAGCTCGATGGCACACTGCACCTGTTGACCTTTAATTTAGTCCTTCCAGGTGGAAACCCGCAGTGCCACAGGAAAAGTGACATGACATTGCAAGTGTGGATTCATGGTAATCAA
The DNA here is from genome assembly GCF_018398535.1 of Haplochromis burtoni. Lineage (NCBI taxonomy): Eukaryota > Metazoa > Chordata > Actinopteri > Cichliformes > Cichlidae > Haplochromis > Haplochromis burtoni. Next base: position 184,997 of record NW_024582876.1, on the reverse strand, counting down.
TGGGACTCCTGACATTTAAACTTGTATCAATCAACTGCTAATGGTAAAATCAATAGGAAGTCAGAATGACAGGCCACTTTATTATTTATACATTTCTATGATCAATTCACTCAAAAAGTCAGCAGTGTTGTGACACCCCAGTGGACCCATGACACCCTGTACACCTGATCGATACTGCACATTACACTGAGCCATGATCAAGTGCATGTGTCTCAGTGTTGGCTTCAAACTAGTCTTCATTTGGTGATGGCGTGCTTGCAGATATAGTGTCACTATATAGGACAAAGCAAAGAATTCAACATAAATAGAAGAGCTTGCCCTGCTGTAGTTCGCCAGTCTGTGTTAGTGTAATACATTGACTGAGTCCTCTGATTCAGAGCACTGGCAATACAAACTTGGTGCTCAAATGTCTGTGTAGCTTGACTGAACTAAGTGCAGGGATATCATTAGCACTATACACTGTCAACACGTGCGCATTTCCATGTAAACCCATTTGAAGTATTGCAAACATAGTAGTTTCTGTTCTGATTTAAGAAAACACCAGTTCTGTGTCACTATGCCCAGTGAAAACTTAATGCATTTTAATGAGATAGCCCTTGAATCTGCTCAGATTCATTTATGACAGTCACACATTGAACAGGTCTGCTGTCAGCGTAATGAGACGGCTGATTTTTCTGGGCTTAAAGAAAGTGAAGAAATCATTAATTTAGCTGCCTGAGCTGGTGACTTGTACGGCCTGTGAAGCGGCCCTCACATTAGTTGGCTCCATCTCAAAAGCTCACAGACCGCAACTGTTGCCCAAAACACAAGCTGTTAGCATTCTGTAGGCAGCCATACTTCAAATAAAATATGAAAATGGCAAGCTTGCCAAATTGGTAGCTACAGATAAATACCTTGACAGTGTAAACAGCAGCTAATGCCCTTTATGATATTAATCACCCTGATTGTAGTTAATGCTTATGTCACTGTTTTGTAAATTAGCTGGGCTCAAGGTGACTTTGGCTGTGATTCCTTTTTCATTCCTTATTCAGCAGCACTGTCTCTTTTCTTCTTTCCCCTGATGTTTTACTTATTTATGCCACTTGTGTTTTTCAGTTTTTTCCTCTTTTTTTTTTTTCTCAAAAAAGCTGCCTGTTTGATTAATGGTTATGCTTGCGAGAGGCCTCAGCACTAGAGTTTAGCTTAGAGCTGGATGTAGAGTTGAACACATACTGTACACGAGCTGCATGTGAAGCTCACATCCTGAGATGCTCCACTTTCATAATGGGAAATGTAAATAATGTGCATAATCATACTGTTCTTGAAATTGTGCACTGTATACTACCCTATGTGTATAGCTCATTTTATATTTGTCCTTGCCATTTATTAGACAGAATATATTTTACATTAAATTTGCATTAAATTAATTTTACTATTAAAACAAGCCAATGGCTGGAAAACATGCAAAAAGTTATCAGTAAAGGCTTTCCGACCAAAATCCTTCCAAACAACTAAGTAAAGTTTACGCTGTAAAGTGTAAATAACCTTTTCCTAAACCTAACCAAGTCTTTTTAGTGCCTATTCCTGAAGAATATAAAAAAAGGAGTCAAAAGTTTAAAGGAGGATGTGGACTTTGTTGTTCACCCTTCTGCATTCGTCTCCAGACTTCCAGAAGCCTTTCTCTTAGAAAGGCCTGAAACCAAACGTCTCCCACTTGTGAAAAATGCTGCTTGTTATGCTTGTGTATACAGAAAACATGATAAGATGGGTACTTTGTTAGTCTCACTAACCATCAGCAGTAAAATGATTCTTCAAAGGGCTTAAATTAATATTAACAGCCAGTTGGGGGTGCTTGACTAAGATCACACTTGCATAAGTAGGTCCAGAGAAGTAGAGGTGCACTAGGTCACGCTCCAACTTTTATATTCTGCACTGAGCATTGATTTGTTTAAAACAGTCAGAGTTTAATCAAATTCCTACAAATGTGAGTCGAAGTAAAAATCCGCCAGTGTTGGTAATTAAATGGTCAAAGTCTAGGATTGAATGTATGACTGTATATATGAAGTCCTTTTAAAAGGATTTAGTGTAAATTTACACTTTCCTGACATGCATTATGCATAATACATTATGCATTACACACTCTTGACTTCCACTTAAAACTACAGTATTGATTTTCTTATTACAAACTAATTAAAAATAACTAAACTAATTATTGCAAAAAAGGAATCCCTACAATTCACTACCAGTTTAGCTGTGTATTTTTTTTTACAGTGGGAACAACAAGGAAATGTACTGTTGAAAGAAAGTGTTCATCTCATTTTGTCTTTGAATTGCATCCTTGCTTTTATGTTTTTGTGATTCTGACAAAGAAGAACTATGTTCATATATACCAGATAAACTATGTTTCATTGATGGACATGTTTCTCATGGCTTATTTCCTGTCTTTCCTCACATGTTTCCTGCCATTACTTAACCTGAAGGAAATAAATATGAAGACTGAATTGAAGACAGATGTATATAATCATACATTAGTACTTTGTTTTAAGTTTTGAATTAATAACCACTTGGAGTTGTATTTCTAGTCTTCTGGGAAAACAAGTGCAATATTTCACTTTCTTGTAGCTCTGTATTGGTCCTCACCAATAAGCTGGTGTCTTCAATGAAATGGCTACAATATAGAAGAAGGCCCCTCACTACAAGTGGCCCCTTTCATAGATTAATGGAATATAATATAAACATATTGATTAGAGCAGCTTTAATGGTATGATGAAAATATATATACATGTGATATCGTTGTATGTCCCAGAAAAGGTTTTTAAATCATTAAAATATTCGGGCATATGACAGGGTGGCAAAGGAAAAGTGGATGTATAAAGGAGGTAGGAAGGTTACATGTTAAGAATAGTCTAATACATCCATGGTCTTTCCAGTCTAGTGAAGCCCTGCCACTAAGCTTTTCTCTGTTGTCAGATTGTCCTTGGGTGTTCACACATCTTAAGTCAGACTTATATTTGAACTAAATCAAACCAATCTGTGTGACACTAAGCAGTGAACTATGAAGCATCAGAGAGGAACATGGACACTTTGAAGAGAAAAACCCAACATTCACCAGGAGTAAAAAGGCCATTACCAGATATGGTGCAGTTGCCATACACAAGAAGTCAGTCAGTTTGAGAGGAGCAGCCTGAGTGCTCTCAGGCCACATCCCCAGCTCCCTTTATGATCTCTAATGGGATTGTTGAGGAGCGCCAGCAGCATCCTCATCACAGGACAAAACCCACCTAATGGGATATGATTCGCCATGAAAGGGCGAGGAAGAGCAGTTTCTCACTGAACCCACTTATCCCTTAAAACGTCCATATCCCCACCTCCACATCTATTTCTCCCGTAGGAGGCTGGCACCCAAATTCTGACATCAGTACTCCTATTCTCGTGACACATACAGATTTTATGTTTGGGTGTTGTACAGACAAAGAGTCAGAGCATCAGTGCCATGAGACACAGTGTTTGTGGGTTATCAAATCCAGAGCATGCTTGGAGGCCTGGAGCAGCTCAAAAGATGGAATTGCAACTTGCTTAGCTGCTGAAATTAATACAGCGATGTGCTGGAACTCTTTTAGAGCTCACCGGTGTCTCAAGATGACTTATCTTCTCAGCTTGAGTGCACAAGATATCTCAGCTTTCAAAAAATCATCTGATTTAGCTTTTTAAAACAAGCCTCTCGCATGCTAACCATCAAAAAACTTGCATTTAGAAAGAATAATTATGTAAACCATTTATTATTAATATTAAATCTCAAGGGGACACTCTACATTTTAAAGTTGTTAGACTCTGACAAGTTGTTTTATAATTTAATTGCATTGTAGGAAATGTAGGAATCTGTATTTTTAAAATATATTTGTTCATTTAAAGGTTGGGGTATCATAGAGTCTGCTCTATCAGAATCCATATCTGTTTAATTTGTTAAAATGTATTGATCATCCAAAAAATAGTCAGTGGAAATCAGCTGGTGTTTTGGTATAGAAAGCATGAATAGAAAGTTCTAACTTACTTAAATAGTAAGTTTCTGTTAGGTGGTAGCCAGTTGTTTCAGCAGTGCATTTCAGCCACCATGTTAATCTCTACCTTTGAATACTACTGGTAAACAAATTACTAATGGTAAATAGAAAGCTTCCAGTTCAAAAAAACCTTGTTCCTTTCCCAACCAATTCTATATGTTCATGTTTAGAGCTGCCTATAGAGGTTAGCTTTACCTGAACTCATACTTTCTTTAACGGACTGTGGAAACCCCCCCCCCCCATTTCTCTCAGTGCATCCTTGGTTCACTATTCATGGCTGTACATAACAACAGTGCCCAATAGCTCTCTTGTTGTAGTACACATGGCTTGTAAACCTATCCTTTTAACAAGTTGTTGCTGTGAGTCAGTGGCTCCACAGCATGGTAATTCACACGTTTGCCTAATATGCAGCAGATCCTTGGTTTGAGACCAGGAGGAGCTACAACTCCCTTTAGGGTCTGGTTCCAAATTCATGGGCTGCATCCTCCTGAGGCCGCATTTGTAGACCGATTACGTCAAAGCAACGCGCATGACCCCTTGTAAACAAGGGAGCGTCCAAAAGTAGCTTCTTCTGCTGGGAATCAAGTATAAATGGGTCCATGATAGCTTTAAACTATTGAAATAATATGAGTTTTGTGTAACTTTTCATTCTGACAGTTTCCTCTCAAACACCTTTTTAGTCTTTATTACAACTTTTGGTTTAATCCTTTCACCTAAATGTTCAAGGACCTTTGATGTGGTTGATTTAATCTATTTTCCTTCCCCATTTTCCCTCCCCATTTTCCCTGTACATATAATGGCATGTCAGGGGGCTCTCGTTACCTAAGGGATCCTGACCTTCACCAGAACCGTGCTGTTTTCCTGTAGCCTTTTTTTTTTTTGCCATTGTGTCCATTGTATATTAACCTTGTTGTGTAACCAGCATTGGCGAATACTGTGTCTGCATTTAAACACAACAGCTAATTTCAGATGAAAGACTGATGGCGGACGTTGAGCTTTGCACTGTACTTCCTCTTTTGTGTATGAATTGTGCAGGGTTGAAAGGTCTGGCAGATTTCCCATCTCTCTTGTCTTCAGGCATCAGCATTTCAATTGCGTTTGTACTCGCACACGTGCAACTCGCCACTGTTTGAATATGTGTGTGAGGTTCATCTTGCATGTGCTTGATGTATGCCATGTTCACATGTGTGCGCATATGTGTTTGTGTGTGTGCATTCATCCATGTGTGCATGTCCACTAGGGAGCACTGGGGTGCTTTCAGACAACACAAACTCTCCTCCTCCTCAGTCTGATCCTGATAGGACAGTGAGCTGGAGCCAGCAGCTAGCAGCCCCATCCGCAGTGCAACATGGGAGGAAAAAAAAAAAAGATCAGCACCTCAGATTTTTTTGCTTGGTGCCAACTGGATGACATCAGGTTGACCTTGCCATGCTTGCACAGAGTCCACGAAATCAAACCACATCCCTGGCCTCAAAACCCTCAACTCCAACACACATTTCCTCTCTACTTGCACACACTTTTTCAACCACATAGTACAACTGCAGCCTGACCTTGGCAGTTGTTTTTTGTGCTGTTAAGTAAAAAGACAACATAAAGTTGCGCAAAACAAAGTAGCGCTGCTGGCAGTTTGGCCAAGTGAGGGGAATGCTTCACACTCTGGGTGGTACTGCTGTCAATTGCAGTGCAGGAGCTTGCTTATCGCAAATGTGAAGGTTTTGCTGACCTGCAAATACATTGGAGATAAGACCCCTCTCTTATTTGGAAATAATTAACCATGATGCAAGCAGTTACTGTGAGTCGGCATTGGTGAAGCTGTGTAAGTCTGCATGGAGGCTCATCACGAAGGTGCCACAGTAAATTGTGAGCTAAAATAGCATCGGTTTGTCAGTCCAATTATGTCTAAAATGCCCCTTCTGTTGTTTGCCTTTTGGTGTGCATCTCTAAATTAGACACAAAGTAACTGTGATTAGCCAAGTGAAGAGTTACATTATGAGTTTACTATTTTTTCTTTAAACTATACAGACATCTACATAGTCAGTTTGGTATCATACTGTATAGGCAAAGAAGTCGGGGTCAGACTTTTGACTATAGCCATCATATTTCCTTCCGCCATCCTCTGACGAAGACTGTTAGAATGTTAATGTCAAATACAACATGAAGTGATGTTAGATGCAACGTGTGTGGATGTCAGGGTTCGTGAGTTGGCCAATAAATAATCCTACTGTAGTGACACAAGCACTTTGAGAAACTTACGATTCCATCTTTCATTCTCTCCTGCTGTTCTAAAGAAAAGCCTGACTCAACTGTCATGTTCTCTAGATTCATGCTTTAAGTTTCCACGGGGCAAAGCCACTGACTGACAAGTATGAGAGGGGCCTTATCTGTCACCTTACAGGCATTTCATTATAAAAATGCTTGGCTACTGCACTATCACAGGAATGATGGTGAATGCAGCTGCCTTGAGCCTGCCTGGGTAAATAATACAAGCTTTAGGACACATTATGTAAGAGATACAAAAGTGAACTTGGACACAGTCATTTTTGTCTCTCCTTTATCTTTCAGACTTGTGGATCTTGTAGCCATAATGTGACATGGATCAAGCTCCAACATATCAAAGAAGAATAAAATGGAACACCAGAGATTTGGCTTTGTACAAAGGCGTTGGTATAGTTTTCACAACTCTTCTTTTTTCTGAGCAGAAATACCATGGGGTGCCGTGAAATGACACAAGTGACTGGGTCTAGCTTTTCACAGCAATGACAAGTCACGTAATGGACTAGCTCCATTGACTCAGCCTTGGATCTGATGGCGTGGCTCTGTGTAGTGTGACGGCTTCGACATGGTCCCAGAGCAGCGTTCATGTGGTCAGGGCACTGGCCCATTTAGAAAAGGCCGGTGTGGAGGGGAGACCAGCAGGAGCTAATGACCTAGAGAGAAAGGCAGAGTGTTTTTCCTCGGCGAGTAGAGGTTGGCAGCTTCTTGATTTGGCGTATCTTGAAACGCAGTCTAACTCATTTTCCTTTTGCCCCAGACACTGTATTCACTGATGAGGAGCCATCCTCATTTAGCTATGCAATATTTACTGCAGAGTGCTCATTAATGGCTCTGCAGGAACAAACATATTTGCAACTAAAAAGAGTTGAAATGATGATGAAAAAAGTTCACATTTCTCTGCAGCACCACAAATGTCTGTGCTCTGATTTATCAGGGAGGGCATGATTTTCATTATAGAGACGGTGGAAACATTTGGGGTGGAGGGTCTGCAGGTCCTGTCTTGAAACAAGTTTAATGTATCTAAATGGAAATCTGTGCAGTTTTGCATATTGCCTTGTGACTCATGCAACCTTAAGTATGTTTTATATAGAATTTATAATTAAACCTCCTGCCAAAGTATTAACACTGCTAACTGTCATTGGGTTCAGTTTTCACATACTTTTTCTACTGTGACATATCAAAATATAATATGCGGAACTGGCATATTCAGGGAAAGGAGATTATTTCATAGAGTTCATCCTTAAACTGAACTGGTACAGTGCACACACAGCTGCTGTCTGCAGTCTAGTTTGTGTTGTGGCTAGAGTTATAGTGTATATTTAATTCCTTGAGTTTTAGCTTGTATAGCTTTCCTCGTGGTAAGGGGGTGATACCAGGCTATTAACTTGCTCTTTAAACAGTATCAAGTGGCTGCTCCAGGAACTTTTGGCATGCTAACCCCAAATGTTGCCACTTGTAAACAACAAATTTAATGCTGATTAGTCTATATAAAAATTATTATAATGTTTGTCATAGCAAATCATCAAATACCCAAGCGTGTTGCTGTCCATCTGTGATTCTTCCTCATTTCCTTCTCCATTTACCACTGTAAATTTATCATTTCATTCATCTTTCATGACGGCTGTCTGCACTCTCATGACAAAGCTGAAGTACATTTTTCATAGACAGTACAATACATTAAAGTCTACATAGCATGTAGCTATTATTGAATTAAAGAATGGAGTGACACTGGCCAATTTCTGTTCTTTGCCTGCTCACACAAGATTAATCTCTTTCCTTCTTGGTCTGTTATAGCAGTACAAGCACTTAAAAAAAATAAAGTAAACAAAAAATCCCAATGATTTATGTCGCATATGCCATTGTATCTTGTAGTAAACAAGTCAAATCTGGATAGCTCTTTGGAATCATATACGGCAAACATATTTGGGAACAGTGCCAAACATGATGATGAAAAATACTAGTACATTTGCTAAATTAATGGACACCTTGTTTGGGGTAGAAAAGCCAACCTAATATCTTTTTAACTTTTGACATCACTGTAATGTGGTTTGTGTATAGAAATTGTCCTGGCTTCTCCACCGGGTTGAAATATATCCAGAGTGAAAGGTCTGTAATGACTTTGCAGTGACAGCAAAGATTGAAGACGCTGTAGTGAAAACAAATAAACTCATGCATGACTAAGCTATGGGGAAAAAATTATAGTTAATTTAAAAATGAAAAAGTGGGTGGAGCAGAATCAACCTTCTGATAAAGCACTTGGAAATAAGATGGCAAGCCCCGCCTGTGTGTTTGGACCAACCAGTGTCAGCATTGACCAGTTGTGCAGTTGTGGCTGTGAGTCATTTGTCTTCAACCCAGTTACTGCTTTCGTATTGAACAGGACTCAATCAGGGCACCGATGAATGCCAGCTGGCTGTTGGAGCATTAAAAGAAAAACACAAACAAATGAAAAAGAGAGGCCAAATTAATGGATGCCAGCAGAGGGGAGGCAAAACCCAGCTCTTACTCTGATTAAACATCAGGGCCATCAGAGGAAAGGAAGCCATTAGAGATAGATTGTATTGGCTTTGTTGCAATCTGTGTTTCTTTCTCTAAAGAAAGGCATGTCAGTGCGGAGAGGTTTTGGTCTCTTGACCTGCACAGAGGATATGTTTGGTCAAGCTGAGTGAAAGGAGAATAGCTTTCAAATATGTATTGAGTTTCCATTCAGTCTGTACAAAAGAAGAATTGTGAGAGAAGCTGCATACAAACAGCTAAAGGCAAAAAAAAAACACAGCACAGCACAGACACTGTGTTATTGGTCGGGGTGTTTTTGATGACACGGCTTTGTTAATATAACTCAGAAGTAATTTTCTATACATGTTCATGGTGGTTTCATCAGTTAAACTGTTGTGCAATAGAGTCATTGACACTCAGATACAACATTTATTAATCAGTAAAGTACTGCATAGTTATATATACACACTGGAAGAGTATGTTCATATGGTGCACAGTGGGACATTCTGATAAATGTCACTCCCTCACCAAGTAAATACAATAAGCACTAAAAGAAGTTAAAGTTTGTTCTCACTGTCTTGTGCAAAAGCCTTCACACACTTCCAATTTTCTATCCTAACTTAGAACTGTTATTTCAGCTGCTGTTCTGTCTGGTTATCACCTTTGGATTCCAGCAGGGTTACATCCAAAGATCTGCACATTTCTTTTTTTAGCAACACATTTCTTGTGAGACTCATGTACTGCCACTTCATGTCACATTCTCCCCTGTGTGAGATTGGAAAATGTCTCTGACAGAAAGCTCCTCTGATTAACTCCTTGTGTCAAAGTGAAGGCATTTCTCAGTCTGTATTGTAGCTCAGGTTTCCTTTTCTTTATGGTTGTTTCTATTGTTTCCCCATCGCTTATAACTTTTAGTTAATTTTGGCAAAAAAAAATGCATCTGAGCCATATTGAAAGCCTTCCCTGCTTTCTTGGATAGCCTCTGGATACAAGCCAGACTTTTATCCGGTGGCTGTTTATAGTGTGAACCTTTGAAAGCTGGAGCTATGTGCAGTCCCACATAAAGCTGGGCATGCAGTCATCCTGAAGGTGAAGATGACTAGGGTGGATGGTGGCTCGGCAAAACAAAATTTTCAGAAGGGGTGGATAACATTTACCTGTATGTGCTAAGGATAAGGCAGCAAAAGTATTTCGCTTAGGGTTAGGAAAATATCATAATGATGTTTTAAGAGTAAACAATATTAAATATTACAGGAGACTGCATTCTTTCTGTAACCTTATCAAGTGACTGCTTAATGTTTAATTATTCTGTAGTCTCCATAAGTAACTAAAGTATTGAAAAATTGGAAAAACATTAGAGAGAAAGAATAATCGTAACATATTTGCAAAGATTTCCAACTGTGAAACACAAACAATCATTTATTCAGCATTAATGTGATGCACTTAGAAAGTTGTGTCACTTTGAAAGATTTCGCTTTTCATTGTAAAATGCATGCCATGTCTGTTTGGTTTCAAAGCTCACTGCCCTAGGTACCTGCCATCTGGTTCATCTCTCTGGATGCCAGCAATTTTTAAGCCAAAGGCGGGATGCTGAGGTCCCTGCCACCAACCAAAGTGTAATGATCGATTTTCACCATGCATCCTGCAGTCTTGGCAAGCTAAAAAAAAAAAAAAAAGACAGACTGGGCTTTCGAGAGCAGTGTAATCTCCCCACGACACACTGTTTGACACATGTGCAGCTGGGGAGAGATTGTTGAGATTTGCACATTGATCCACACTCTGGCCCTCCCCACAGACTCTGTCATTTGAATAAAAATGGAGGGAATATTTTTGCAGTGGCATGAGACCATCAACAGAGTCAGTATGTCTCCATGAAGAATGGACCGGGGGTCGTGATCCATAAGGGACATCTGTAGGAGAATGAAGAGGCAGTTTGAATTACTAATGAGGAAGAAGGCAAATGGGAGATGATTGGAAGGAAGGAAATGGGATGTAATCAAGAGCTAACTAGAGGAATGAGGTATAATTTTTTACTTTGAATGACATAGTCTCATTCAATAGGACATGAAAGATAACTCGAGACAAAAGACATAAAGCATGCAGTATTTCGGTGCTGTATAATTTAGACGAGTTATTTTAAGCAGTCTATACACTTTTGCGTATGTCCTTTTAAAACTTGACCCGTGCTGAAACAGTTAACCACTAACCTTGATTTTAGATCAGCAATGTGAATATTCCTGGCCCTTACCAGTAATTTCAGCTTAATTATCACATTGGACCGATCAGTGTTCAAATAAGTCAGATGAGACTTAATTAACATACAATCCCTCTTCAGTTGATGTGGTACCTCTATTACATAGATGTAGTGGATAAAGAAACAGAATCCAGGTAATATTAGAAAATGCTTTTACTCTCCACTCATAAATTTCCTGGGCACTAAGACAAGCCTCTTATCACTAAAAGGTCATAAACCCTCTTGAGGGGGCTGTTAAGCGTGTCCTCTGGCTCTCTCTCTCTCACTCCAGCTTCACTGCCATGCCAGCACATTTAGTGCAGGATAGGAGTCAAATCATTGGGACTCACATGTTCCATCAGCGATATGGGAACAGAGCCACGACAAAAGAAACAGGTTTGGGTGGGGATCCTGCTAATGATGATGAACACTTGAATCCTGAAGAAACAAAAATCTTTAACAACGCACAAACGGTCAAAGTATGTCCAAGCAAAAATGATGAGAAATCGATGTATAGGAAGATTCAAACACTTCACAGCCTCGTTTAAATGAGTTACAGCCTCACGTCTTGTGTCTTCCTCTACCCTTTTTGAACACTGAGCAGTAAAAGTGCAAATCTAGTCCTTTTTCTTCTTTTTTTTTGACCCAGCGGGAACACAGTGATTAATTACATCTTCATGCATTGTCTTCCATCTGGCAGGGTTACTTATCTCCCCAGGATGAATGACTATTCAAACTGCTACCATTTCTGTAGTAGGGTCTTTTGCTACTAAAAGTGCAATAATTTGAGCCATTTTCTGCAATAACTGAAATGATTTTCTTATTAACACATACATTAGCAGTGCATTTCCCCATCTGCATAGACAGCAAAGCTATTAGACCTCAGGGTATTCTTAGAATTGAGTTAAGACAAACAGTTTGTGGACTGTTTGACTTGAGCTTTGAACTTGAAAAATTTATTTAAGACTTTTTCACTTTGCTGGGAAGAAACAGTTAAGTTATGTTTAACAAGCTATACCAATTGTGGCTGAAAAATCAAGTCAGTCGCAACTGCCTCTCATGTTAAAATGCTCCAATTTAGAGCAGGCATATGTTATCTGACAAAGAATAATATGAGTAGAGTTACAGGTTTCATTTTTCTGGTATTGCTTTTTTGTTTGTTACCTAGCACTAATGACCATTTTTTGTGTCTGTGCTATGCACTCATACAGTCTGTGGATACAGTTTGCTAAACAAGCTTTAGCTGAAAATTTAGAACTCCACAATCTTGCCAAATTCTGTAAAACACTGAACGACATCACTGAGATGCCATTCACTTTTTTATGTATAGTCAGCAGCCTAGGCCTAATGCAGCATAACTAAGCAATGGTTCAGGGTCACCTGATCAAGCCCTAACTGTAACCCTTCTCACAAAACAATCTTTCATAAAGTTAGCAAATCAAATCATCATTTACACAGCAGTCACTAACATGAGTTTATCGGCATTATTTAAGTTTAAGTTTCTGCTCATTACAGACCAGGACTACAGCAGCAAAGCTACTGAGAGTTTTCCATCCATCGATTTTCATCTGGTTATTCGTGGCTGGGTCGTCAGGGCAGCTGCCTAAACAAGGACACCCAGACTTCCCTCTCCTCACCCACCTCTTTCAGCTCATCCAGGGGAACACCGAGGCATTCCCAGGCCAGCAGAGAGATGTAATCTATCCAGCGTGTCCTTGGTCCGCCCTGGGGCCTGCTCCCAATGGGACAAGCCTGAAACACCTCGCCAGGAGGAATGCTTGTCACATTCCCAAACCACCCCAACTGGGGTGGGAAGCTGCTCTACTTTTCAGTCATCTGATAGGGACTCAATGCTTAGCCTTGAGTGTATTGAACTATGAAAAAACTTGTACAGCACTGCGCAAAAGTCTCGGGTCACCTATAACTTCTTGATATTGTGCAGAAAAGCAACAACACAGCCTGCACTCTCTTTTTTTGTAATTTCTTTCAGTCTTCAGGAATAGTTCTCCAGATTTCTTGAAGGACATTTTAAAGCTCTCCTTTGGTTGTTTGCAGCGTTTTGTTCCATTTTTAATTCTCATACTTCAGTAATGTTGAGATCTGGGCTCCATGACTGATAATGTTTCACTGTGTGCTTTTCTATCCAGGTATGCTTTTGCTATATTGACAGTATGTTTAAGATAACTGCTGTGCTGAAAAACAAAGTTGTTGGCAGAGACTTTCCAGATGATATTGCATGGTGGATCGAAATCTGACTGTACCTTTCAGTGTTCATAATTCTGTATATGTTGACAAGATCCTCAATGCCACAGGCTAAAAGGCACAGTTTTACCATATCATATTTGTAATGATTTAAACCAGAACTTTCAGAACGTTTCATTACTCCATCAGACCTGTTTTCAGTGTGTTTCAGGCCAGTTGTTACATAATTCAGTATAGCCGAGCCTTTTCTGCCTTTTTCCTCTTCTATAGCAATAGCTTCTTGACAGCCACCCTGCCACTGAAACACTTTCTGATGAGGCTTCAGTGAAAGGTCTCATCAGAAATGAAGGACCAGATGCAACTCTCAGGTCCTGTGTTTCTATTTCCTTGGGATGTAACTTTCAGATACTTTTCATTTGCTGGAAATAGTTTTCAGGCCTGCCGCTTCGTCTTTTGTCCTCCACTTGTTTTCAGCTAATAGGTCTTTAGAAATCACCTCACTGGTACAAAAATACTATTATTAGTTATTTTTGGTGTTTGAAATGAAATGGGAACAAATTGTACTTTTCTCACAGGCTGTCCAAAGATAAAACTTAAAATAGTTTCTTTGCAAAGTTGTCTGTAATGTATAGAAACAACGCTGGTTCAATTCTTGAGTTGTTTGTTGTTTTTATACTCCAAATATAGGTCATTGTTCACTGGTTTCACAAACAAAAACAAACAAACATGAATATTCCTCTGAAAATGTCCAAAGAAAAACTTTAAAAGACCTTCAGAAAGCCTGGAGAACGATTGCTCAAAACCACTTTAAAAGAATTTGCTCCTTGGAAGCAAAATATAACAAAATGAGTGGCAACAAAAGACTTTTGCATAGTGGTGTATTGAAAGAGGAAGGATATATTTCTTAGAAAGTGGTCCCCCTTTAAGGATGAAAGGCTGGAGGAAAGAAGCTGTAAATGCTGTACCTGATACTCTGTTTCACCTCAAGTTGTCTCTCGTATGACAAACTGTCACTTCATTTAACCGCACCTCAGATGAAAACTCATCCAAACTGCCCCTGTGTGCGCTGTCGCTCGATACAACACATGCTGTGTTTGGCATGCTTCAGTTTGATGCTGCTTCAAAGTACACACTATATACCAATGTAAACACTCACATGCCCTCTTCTCAGCTGCAGTGGCAGTCTTGTTTAATGAGAATTGAGAGAAGATGGTCTCTAAACGAGCAGTGAGCTGTAGACGATAGTTAAATAAACAGGTGCTGAAGAAGAGGGAGATAAAAGAAAGAGCGTGAGATTGGACGATGAAGAGAGAGGGAGAAGAGAGAGTAGAAGGAGATATTTGATCCTTAGTTGAATGAACACTGTTGAGTTATTCATGTGGCCTCAAAGCAAAACTTCAAAAACTGTGAGAAAATATACATCGCTCATCTTCCTTTTCTTTTGTGTTTGCTGAGAGAAAAGCAGAATGTAAATCTCAGACCAGACCGGTGAGGTGCCTGTTAAGAGCGCACATTTTCAGGTTCATTAATTGTTTAACTTTTGCTTTTTCGTACCTTTCGGTGAACATTACTCTCTTTTTTGTTAAAGGAAAATGTTGATGCAAAAATTAACAGGACTGATCAATCCAACAGACCACTATCAAAAAAGATTCCACCAGTTTCTTTCATAAGCGTGACAAGTGTTTGAAGCTACTTGAATTATTGCTTTGATTATATTATGAAGCGTCACAATGCTGCATGAACCCTCATACTTGAAGGGTAAAAGGCAGAAATCACAATGAAACAACATTTTTAAAAAGTCTCAAATGAAGCTCTGCTACTTGAAAATCCATTTTACTGACTCCTTTTGAAAACACAGAGAAACATACTTGAACCAGCTAATTTTTAAGTTGGACCTCAATAAAGCCACATTCATTCTGCAGAGACAGTCATCCTGATATAATGTGGGCCTTTAGCAGAGAAACTGGACACAGTCTCTGACCAGTATAAACAAATTTGCTTTGTTTTAGTATAAAAAAATATCCAAAGCTTTCTTGGGAATACATTTTTTTAAATATATACATTTTATATTGTGCTAGTTGGATTTTTTTTTTTTTTATGTGCTGTTAGATAGAATTTATTACCTTTTTCAGCTATTTTCAATATTTATGATAAGCTCTAAATGCTTCAAGTAGAAGATTAGAAGAAATCAAGTTAACATGTTGTTCTTAATCGATCATTTAAAGTCATCAGCATACTAAAACCAAATGTTAATTTATTATATTTCAAATACACCCCACAAATCTTAACAAATTTTTTTTTTTTTATCCTGCATATCTTATAGTTTTACAAATTATGTGATTGCATACACTGGCTTTGACAAAATTAGGATTAGGCTCAAACTACCCCTCTATGCCTTTTGATTTTTTTAATTTTTTTTTTGACAAACAAATGGCATAGAGGGGTAGTGAGGCCCCAGCCATGGCAGTAAATGATCATTTAGTGCTTTAGCATGAAATTAACAATTGGATGGTCCTTTGTGCTTTTATAATCCACTACTGTCAAGTGTGGAAGCTTTTTTGTCAGTGTTTTTTCAGCCACAGCAGAGACAGATAAAAGCATACTCTGCTGTAGGTTATAGACTGTGTGACCTATGAGTTCATGTAAGTAATTTCATCAGAGGCTAGAATAATTTTAGTCAATTTGTCTTCCTCTGCAGTACATTAAGCACAATAAAAGACACACTTGTCATTTCGCTACTGTAACTGCAACAGCTGAGCAGATGGGGAAAAAATGCAAGACGTTCAGGGGAAAATTCCCAGGTTTACACTTTCTCCTGGATCCAAGGTCTCATGAGTTTAATTAACTGTAAATTAATCAAGTAGATCATAAATAAATCCTAAAAGAAAATTAATAAAAAATAAAGGTAGTGTCACAGCAAGCATAACAGAAGCCTTGAAATCATTAGGAAATCAAAGATAAAGGTCTCAATCTTCCTATATACCCCATAGTGTTTTAAGTAAGTTATACTCAAAGGAAAACCCAGAACTTTAGAAACAAACATGCTGGAGACGCAGTGTCTGGGGAGGCATGGCAAGAAAGTGTCCAGGCTTTGATATAGCTCGTTGCTTGCCTCAATGTGTCTCTGAGTATTGAATCAATGAGGCACCATTGCACAGAAAAACCAATATGTAATTTCCCCCCAGACACTCCCTGGGCCTTCGCCTGTTTGCACCCAGGAGAGCGCAGCATTCATGTAATAGTCATTCAACTGAAAACCACGAGTGTGGCAGCCGTGCTGCTTTCTCAGACAGACGCTATGCACGCTGAAGCTTTAAAGTATCTGTTTCTCTGCACCAGTGGCTCTTGGTACATGTAACTGTGAGAATATTGCAATGCTTTACTAAGACTGTAGTGTATAACAAACTGAGGGAGTAGGGAAAGAATTCAAACAACATATTTGTTCTGTAGTATTCATGGCATACAAACAAAGCTCAGAATGTGGGTCACATAAGATTGAATGCCACTTTGCCACATGTGTCAGGTCTGAAAAACAGATGATTTTTCATACGAGCAACAAAGAACCACAGTTTGAACAAGGCAAGATCAGCTGTGTCCACACTGCAGGTGCAACAGTCTAAAATAAAACTGCTGATTTATATAATCTGACACGTGGAACTGTCTGGGTAATCACAAAAAATAGCCCGACAAACAGACACGCTTCACTAACAAAGTCTCGCTGTAGTCACAATATAAAATATCATGAAGTATGTAGGGCACATGGGAGTGTGACAAATGCTGATAACTGGCAAGAATTTTAATAGAATTCATCCTTGTTGCAGTGGTTTGCAATTTACTTGAAACTTTTTTTACAAAGTGTTTATCATGCCATGTATTTATTGCTGTTGCTGGAAAAAGTCACTTTTAAATGAAATGGCTGAGCTATAGCTGGAAACTGAGAAAAAATCTCCTTCAGACACTTAATGGTTGAACTTAAAAAGAAATCTAAGATTTTACCTTAATTATATTAAAAATTTCGACGATTTATTTGGTTTTTTTTGTTTGTCTGTTTGTTTGTTTTTTGGTAAAATGTGAAGATATAGTACCTGTCATGTCTTTATTGTGAATTAAAATTCTTGAATATCACACCAATTTAGCTAATATAAACCCTCATATTTTCTGTTCACCGTTTTCTGATGGGAACAGAATGAATTAAACTGTGAATTTATATAACTAGAGATTTCATCAGAAATGTACAGTGCAGATGCCAGGAGATTTTTTTTCCCCCTGAAAACTTATTTGCACTGTGAAATTTTGTATCAAATGTTTAATTTACTATATTGGATTACTGTGCCTTCACTGTGACAAGGTTACAGATTGTGTTTGGCTTCCCTCACTGCTGTATATGTGAGCAAAGAACATGTAGTCCAAGATCAGCATTCAGTTCTGTAACTATTTCTATATTAGAAACCAGTGGAAAGTGAAAGATGGTGACAGACAGACCCAAGTCTTTTTTCCAACACTGTGTCTCTACTTCAATGGCAGAAACTATAAGTATGCTATATTATGATACATTGACCTGTTGACTAATTGTGTTTAGGCTGTGTCATAGCATGAAAACTAATGACCTAATAATAACGGTTGTACTACCAAAATTATTGCAACTAAGTGTAATGAATTTCCTTACCTTTGAAATGGTTACTTTAAAGATGGGAACAAGATCAGTGACCACAATCAGCTGCCATCCTCAGTGTCTGTGTACGCTTCCAGTTATCCAGATCATGGTAGTCTAAGTCGCTTGAAAAGAAAGTGACTGGACTTGCATATATATATATACTTACTGGACTTTTCAAGTTCTTTACTTCATCTTAAGAGTTACTTTGAGTCAAGATGATGATCAAATAGCAAAAAGATGTTTGTATACCAGTTTACTGCAATTAACTACTTACACTCAAGGTTCAGCCTGAACTTCATAGACGTGAAACAGAAAGTCCCATAGTTGGTGCAGGATGATGGTGCAGGTGATTTAACTGCAAACATGAATAGACGCTTGGTAGTATAAACAGATACAACCAGCTGTACGGTGTACATTTTAGGACATCGTCAGGTCTCAGGAAAAAAGTTGTCAGGTCTCAGACTCACACGAAAAAATGTCAGGTCTCAGACTCACACGAAAAAATGTCAGGTCTCAGACTCACACGAAGAAATGTCAGGTCTCAGACTCACACGAAAAAATGTCAGGTCTCAGACTCACACGAAAAAATGTCAGGTCTCAGACTCACACGAAAAAATGTCAGGCCTCAGACTCACACGAAAAAATGTCAGGTCTCAGAATCAGTACGTTTTTAAAACTACAGTACCGGTCTCTTCAGTTCCCAAATGTATAGTGTTGTTAGTGGTGATGCAACATAGTGGTAAACATGCCTTTATCCTCTGTTAAAATACATTGCTTGCACCAAAAAGCATCTCAGCAGCTCCTCACCTGATTGTGAAAGGTGTGATGCAGGGAAAATCTTTGTAAAAACAGTTAAAATTGACCTCATGCACATTGTTCCACATTCTCATAAAATGTTTATTAAGTCATAAGTTTTAAGCCAAATACTGAGAAAAGTCAAAACTCAGCCAATACTAACATTATCAATATCTTTTCCATGAAACATTGAAACTCTATAGCTCAAAAACACAAATCAGTAGGTTTGATACCAAATTTGTTGCCACATCAGTGTCACAATATTGTCTGCAATAATGCATTCAGAAAACATAATAAAATATTGAAAAAAAAATACACATAAAAGGAATATATACTAATTACTAATAGATTTATATTAGAAAATAAGAAATACATAAGATTATGAGCAAGTGGGGAGTGCAAAATAAAACAGGGAGGTGGACATGATGGGCAATGGGCTGTTTTTCTGCTCAAGTCAGAAAAAGCTGCCATTTTGCCAGTTGCTATAACATAAATGTTAAAAACAAATCACCTGCATCTTGCATAGATACTGAATTGTGTCTTTCCCAGCTGTGTCTCTTTTCCCATGCTAAAATATGGCAGATAATTGGAATCATTGCCAAGCACTGTCATTAGCTAGACCCACTAGTTGGATTTCACATTTTCAGACTACACACTGACTTTCTGCACATGCTTTGTGTCCACTTAACTCCAAGCTCATCCCTCTGCCTGAGCAGGAGAACCAGATGATGAAAGATGACCTAGATTGTTTTTGTGCAATCAGGCTGTGTGCATTCACTGTGTGAATGTATGTGTGTGACAGAAAACAAGGTGGCGTGTCTGGGAAGCTAAGCTAGCCTTATTCCCTCTGGCCATTATAAACAAAAGCCACAAACACAGCAATTCTCCACAGACTGGTGGAATTAAAACTTTCCAGCCACTTATGCATCCCCAGTTTTAAGTGAACGCTTTTATATCTTTGCACAATGAGGCTTGCCAGACATTCTTGGCAGTGCCTCAGCGTACCTTGTATCCAACCACGATAATAAGGCAAGCGTTATTTTGCTAATTTTGCCTTCCTCTGGGGAGATCCTCTATCCAAATAGGGCAGCTGTGAATCAGTAAGTACTGCTTCAAAAGGCAAAGCACATACCCAAACCACAACAACCTGCATCATCCTTTCACACAACTCTCGCAACGTGAACTTTACCAGATTTTCATTTTCAATTTTTAATGATTCAAAGCAAATTTCTCAATTTATATTATGCTTTTCATTTTATTTATTTAGTGGGCAATTAAAATTAGTACAGTGCAAATGCTAATTAGTATAAAATAAATGGTTTGTTACAAGAAAATGCAAAGTGCATCATGTTGCTGTAAAATTCCCAATCTATGGTATTTACAAATGTAAAATGGGGACACTTTACTAATGAGGACTTAATTAGGCCTATTATAATAATCAGAAAACAGCCAGTGTTAATGCTTAGTCCCAATATTGCAAATTTTTGTTATGATTTATAGCTGTCAGAAAGCATTTTGCGTAACATTTTCACTTTTTAATTTCTAAAATCTAAAAGTCAGGTGATATTTAGTCTTTTCTGTGTCAGTGTGATGCTCCATTAACATCTCTGTGGCTTGATTGCAGCTCCAGCCTCTCTCTCCTCTCCTGTCCTGACACCACACAGCCTAATGCCTGTATCATGGACTAAGAGAGTCTTCTTAAATATAGTGCGTGTCTCTAGAGCTTTCTCAGCCAACTGACAGCCGCTGTACCATGCCACAGACATCTGCAAGCATAATTACAATTTCCTCTGCTTCCTGGCACACGGGTCTAATTGATCTAAGACGGAGAATGGACACGCATGCACATTGGGGCAGATACATTTTGTCACCTGGCAGATAGCTGAACATGGCCAAGTGAGTCCATGCTCTGTGTGCAAAAGTCTTTCATGCACACGCAGACATGTCAGTGCACAGGTGAATAATTGCAAGCGTGTTTGGGGTCGAACACTACACATGTGGGCAGAGATTCATTTCATTTGCAGTCGTTTAAACTTTGATGTTTGACACCATAAAAAAATCGGTCAGCATATTTCGTGGCTTTTAACTCTGTGAACTATTTTTATGCAACACTTTTGCCAGTTATGCTGATTACACGCTCTGGTCTTTGACGTACTCTCACAGTTTCACACACTTGGTGCAGTTTCTAAATATGAAGACATGTGTTGCGATAAAAACAGGTTTCAGTGCCAGAGAAAAACTATTGAGATGGTGGAAACTAAGAGATGCTATTGAACATTTTAGAGATTCTTTTCAAACCACAAGAAATATGATTTCAAAGGCTGTCTGCATGTAGGAGACTATGAACACCAACTGTTAGTGTTAGATTGAAAAACAGAGCAATGTTTGAGGGACATCAGCTCAATTTAAGAGTCGGGAGGAACTAACAGGAACTGCTGTAGTTGTTAAATGTTGCCCCAGGACCACCAAAAGAGCATTTTAAACTAATTTGCTGTATTTTAAGGAAATAATTTCTCTAACGTGTTGCAAGAATCAAGAACACAATCAATTTCCTGACCAGTTTACTTTTGCAACTCAAAGGGGGTTCCGAAGCATCCCACAGAGGATTTTCTGGAAATATGACACTCATTATAAATACGTTGTCATGCGGTCTATTGATTCTTCCTCTATGAAAATATTTCTTATCCCTATTTTTTAATGCAAAACTGGGCTGATCACCAGTTTATGAGTAAAATGTTTTGAGGAAATAAATGAATGTAATTTGCACCCTTTTTGCTGTTTGTCATGTCAACAAACCTAATTTCTCTGCAATAAATTAATATATTTATTGAATTATTCTTATTATTTATTCTGCAAACAAGCATGACACCATATGTAAGAAGTCAGTTTATGATTAAAGATTAGTTGTTTGAAAGAAAGCTCGTCTATGATTAGCAGCAGTTATCCTCACCCTTCTCTCCTCGAACCCAATAATTGTCCTTCAAGACATAAAAGTAAAGTCTCTATGTTTTTATGACATGGGAGTGGAGAGGCGCACCTTTTTATGACACAGGGCATATTGGTGGAAAGATTTAAGAAACAAAGCATAACATGGAGTCTTTGAAAATGTGATCATAAAAATGAAGTCATCTACACAGCTAAATTGTCTTTAGGTTACAGCTGCCATAACTACACAGGCAAAACTTCACAAAGCCATTAGGTTCTAAAGCCTTTATAAACAGAATGAGGGGAGTGCCCTTAAAAACACCTGGGGTGTTTTGTTTGTGCTTGAAGCACTGCTTTAAAACTCAACAATAACCAGGAGGCACTGGGGGAGCTTGCATCTACTCACAGGCATCACAATCCTCCCACTGGTTTTTACAAACAGAAAATGTGGAGAATTTCAAAGAAATGTATTCGGTTTATAATTATGCCATTATTATGCAGTTTTTCTGACATGTGTTTTGAAGAATATCTGCGAATTCTGATACTGACCATCTGGGCAGTTTGTTTAAGAATTATTTATTAATGAAATGGAAGCAAAAATAAGTAAAGATAGTCAAGACATTAACTATCAGAAGCATCCATATTTTGGTCACACATAATTTTAATATTCAAGGTCATTTGAACTTGAAGACCTTTTTTTAATTTATTTATTGTTATTTTTTTGTCTGCCTTCTCTTATTTATTACTTTTTAAGTGCACAGTTAAAAAGTGCAAAGAAAAAAACATCTCCTATTAAAATAGGTGTAAATATACAAACGCATAGAACATATGAAACAAAACCAAAATAAAGAGCCAGATAGCAATAATCTTAATTAAGCTAAAGTGTGTATGGTTTCGTAAGTCCTGACCTTTAAAAATAATTTTAAGTAGATGTATAAAACAAACCTCTGATTTGGATAAACTGATATACTCGGTGATTTTAGGTGCATCAGTACAACTTCAAATGCCAGATAAACCGTATGGGAGAATTTGGCACACAGTGGCAGGAATTGAAGGTTTAAAGTTACTTCTTGACCTTTGAAACGACAGCTGACAAAACAATTTCGTCTCATGGGCCACTGAGCTGCTATTAGCTTTAAGTCATTTCACATGGTCTTCATCTACAGCTGGTGTAGACATTTTTTAAATGCTTCTCAACCATAAGGTAAGACATTGATGAATTATCTGGAACACATTTAGACTATGGAGGAGGAGGAGGAGGGGGTGGTCACAGGAAATAGCCACATGAATAATTTTTCTTTAACAAATTTTAAACCCGTGAAGTAGTTTTTTTTTTTTTTTTTTATGTCCCACAGTAGCAAGAAGTAATAGACAATAATAGATAGTAAGAGAATAAGCAAGCTAAAGTATCTTAAATCATATGATGTACTCTGACATTCAGTCCAAGATATTCCCCATGTTGTATATTGGTCTTGTCAGTGATACCTTCTGTGTATTAATTGTGAGTTATCTGGTACTGGTTTACTTATACTAAAGTACAACATAGAGCAGCTTTCAAAAATACTCTGGGGCACCATTATTCCTGTTGTTTATTGGTTCTTGTCTTTGAGGATTTGTCTTCTAGATCCACACACACACACACACACACACACACACACACACACAGAGAGAGAGAGAGAGAGAGAGGGATACACAGACATTTCCAACACCTACTTGCTAGAAAGTATTGCCGCTGTTAAACTGAAACACCTTCATAGCTTCACTGACTGGCTGTTTTACTTCAGGACAATCTGCTTTGTATTGACTGTTGGGAATAAATGCAAACCTATTAATTCACCATCCCAGGTTTCATGAGTGTGTGCACTTGTGCGCGCAGCATTTTGTGAGATTCCATAATTTGCAAATGTGTGTTTGTGTGCGGGTTCAAGCATTACAGAGGGAAAGGAGGCTCTCCGGAGACCTTCGGTCTGACATCAAAGCCATGCAAATAGAATCAGTGTGGTGTGTTTGGTATCGATTTGGCTCCTCACTGAGAAAAAGATTTGTGTGTCCGTGTGTGTGTTTGTTTATAAGCTGCGTCCCCATTTCCGTGTCTTTTGCAGAGCATTAAGGTGAGTCTGCGCACACAGCTCTTCATTACAAATGCAGGTACAACATAACCCCAAGTTAACGTTAATGATGTTTAAAGGTCATGCTAGCTTTAGCAAGCACAGTGCAGGGACTCCAGAGAGTGCACAAAGCCCACTGCTGAAACACAGCATATTGTTCAGCATGTAGTCGCTCCAAATGTTTCACCAAATGTTTCACCATCAGCCACAGCTCAGCAGTATTCTCCACCAAGGTGAACAACAAAATATCTGAAAATACTTCCCTGTAGCTGTTTCTGTTCACTGGGTTCATAACAGTTTGAAATCTTTCCAACAAATAGAATGTGAAAAGGGTAACATTTCACAGAAACGTCATAGAACAAAAAAAAACAAAACAGTTTTAATATATTTGCAGATTTTGCAACTTTCCTAAATGGCAGATAATTAAACAATAGCTGCTTAGCAACAAATGTAGCTCTAATGCTGTAAATCTATGCATAATAGAATAATAAGAATACATTTATTATAAATATTAAATACAAAATACATACCTTAAATTCTGATTCTCTCTGTCCAGAATAATTTATAACGGTGCAATTACAGGGATAAGCTCTGAGCCTCTTTTTGTTTGCAATAGTGATTTACAAGCTGACAGATGAGGTCAGGCAGGGGTCTCCATGGACTAGGATGTTTGCAGATGATTTTATAATTTGGAGTGAGAGTAGGAAACAGAAGCATCTGGAGAGTTGGAGGTATGCACTGGAGAGGAGAGAGATGACAATCGGTAGAACCTTGACAGAAAATGTGTGTGAGAGAGAGACACGTAGAAAGGTGAAGATGCATGGGGCAGAGGTAATGAAGCCATTTGAGTTAAAAGCCTGGGGTCAGCCTTCCAATGTAACAAACAGTGCACACCAGAGGTGAAGAAGAGGATGGAGACAGGGTGGACTGGATGTAGACAAGTGTCTGAGGTAGTTTTGGACAGAAAGATAGCAGTATGGTGGTACAGTGGTTTGCACTGTTGCCTCACAGATGAAGGTCCTGGGTTTGAATCCACCAGCTGGGTGGAGCCTTTTTGTGTGGAGTTTTCATGCTCTCCCTGTGCTTGCATGGATTCTCTCTGAGTACTCCAGCTTCTCCCCACAGACCAAACACGCAGGAGTTTAACTGGTCATTCTAAATAAGCCACAACTGTGAATGTGAGCATGAATGTTTTTCTATGTGTGGTAATCCTGTGACAGACTCGCAACTTGTCGAGGGTGTACCTCACCTTACCTATAACAGCTGGCAAAAGCTCCTGACCCCTTTCAACCCTGAATCAGATTGGTGGATGGACGGACGGATGGATGGATGGCATTGAAGAATATTGAAGATGGAGCTGGCATGCAGGAGAAAAACAGGAAGACCACAGAGAATGGGAGTTAGTGAGAGGATATATGCAGATTGCTGATGTAGCAGAGGAGGATGCTTGCCTCCACCTATGTCCCACTGTAGAGAGGGGCAGCCAAAAGCAGAAGAATAGTTAATGAAGTTGTGACCATGTAAGAAAACACATGCTGTTCTTTCACGTCACTGGAACTTGAACCTACGAAGAAGGGATCTAATGACACAGTACCTCATTTATAATCTCTGATAAGTCTCTGTGTGCATTTCTAGCAACTTAAACACATAAACTGTCTCTTGTGTTCTCTGTAAAGTTTATAGAAATGTGTGGATACTGAAAAAAGGGATGTTCTGCCCATTTATCCTGTTTTTTTTTTTTTTTTTATAGCCGGGGGCTTCTATATTTGCCTTGAAAACGTGTGTCATCAGCCAGTAGCATGAGACTTGGCGACCTTGATATTTGCTTGGCATGCACACTGATGCAGTAATATTTAGGTACAAATCATTTGCACATGTTTATTATCCACTGCTGCGTGTGAAAATAATTTCTTCTTGCCAAAGAATAAATACGTGGATGAGAGAAAGGAAAGTGCTAACTTTGTTAACATCACAGAGTTGCTCAGTGGTGTGGAGAGGAAACAATGAGCAGGCATGATGATTTTAGTTTTGACAGCCTCTATCTGTGTAGGCGGGGAGGTGGTTAGGTGAGCACCCTGATGTGAGTGCAAAGGGAGAATATACTTAGATGAAAGCTTAGGAGGCCTCAGCAGCTTGAGTTCAGGGAATCTAAATGTATTTTAGGCACCAGTTACTTCTCCTCAATAAAGGGTAAAAAAGGTATTTGTGTTTTGACACTGTCTGAATTTCCTTTTCTTTTCCATTTGGGATGCTGAATACATAATTTTTCCTTAACAGTAAGACCAAAGTTAATTATGTTTGAGGTACTGAACTGTGCCAGTATATTCAAAATGAGTAGATCAAATTTTGCCATAAATGTAAAGCCATTTCTACTTCCAACTTTCATGGCACTTCTCTTTTAGCAAGCTCTTTCAAACACTCTGGACGACTTTTGGGTTTTTGATCATTTTGACCTTTTGGAACATTCATACACCATTTCAACTCAGATTAGCAGCAAGGCGGGGCTATTAAATGTTATCAGTACTCACACAGGTTGAGCATATGCAGTGAAGTAGGATGTAATAATTTTTGATAGCATTTATCTTCAATTCCCTCATTTCCTGCTCTGTCTGACTGGAGGGGGGTGAAAAGAACCAGGCGTGACATTTGATCCTGCACAACACAAGGTAATTGAGATGACAAAAAGTGGTGCTGGTGGCTGTTTTCTGCATGCATGTTCTGTGAAAATGCCATCAAGGTGGATTTGTTTTTCTTTGGGGCACATTAGGCGCATATATGGCTACTGGCCATATGTCCGCATATGTATGTATGGTGAAGAATTTAGTTTCTCAAAAGGAATCCATCTATTGATCAACTTCCTCCTCAAAAGAAAACTAGTTCTTATCCAAATAAGAGAAAAAACAATGATGAGAGCATTTAAGTGTCTTCTTGCTTGTTCAAAGTCCAAAGGCTGAGATGTATTATTGCAGCTAATAATGTTTGGAATAATGGTAGGTACCAAGCTGTGCTGTGACTTTTTCTCTCCTCCTTTTTTTCCTCAGTCATTCACGTTCTATAAAATGCATGAATTCTACCTCCCACAGAAAAACTGCCAGACTGGGTCATATATCATTTAAAACAACTCGCCATTTAGCATTAGAGCTGCCACAAATTCTCATTTTTTCACATTAGTCATTCAACATAGTGTAAAGTCTGTCCACAAGAGCAATTATCTGTGCAGGGAAAGCAGTTTGGTGTGTGCTATGTGTCATTATTACTTAATAAGTACCAATGTTTTTCACAATGAGCAATAACACTGAGTTCATGGCAGTTCATTAATTTTATTTTCAGAGCGCACAGTCAAGCTAATCTCATTTGATGTCTAAACAGTCAACAAGCTTAATAAATCATCTCGACTCATCAATATCGTCTGGACTAAACAATACTTTATTGACTAATAAATAAAGTACCAACCACACGAATGTCATGAGCAAGGGTTTAAATGTTGGGGCCGACTCGTGCATAAGATTTGTTGGGGAGCCTTAAGGATTTAGAACATCTTAGACAGCAAAAACATATTTTCTTCATGTCAGCTATAGAATGCTATAAGAGATGAACATAACCTTCAGCTCTAAAAAATGAAGCTGGAGCCTTAAACCCTTTTGCGATCAAAATCTCATTGTTTCGATGTTTATGAGTACAGCATTGTATGCATGTGATGTGTCATTCCAAAATGTTTTAACTGTATGTTTTAAACAGCTCTGTACTTGTAATTAGGCATAAGGATCCACTTATTACTCAGCTTGGAAAATTGTTCCTCACATTAATCTTCCTCACAAATGGAGAAAAAAAAGAAGAAATCAAATAAATAATTAAACCATACAAATATATATTTTTTATTTTCTTCTGTATTCATATGTGATAAGAAGGGTTTCTTGTTAGTTCTATTGTGTTCACTTTTGGTTTTGCATATTTTAAAACACTAATTATTCTATTTGGAGTCTTTCTACAATTTGGTCAGTACAGCTTTCTTAGTCCTTTTGAAACTTCTCTTTGAACAGTGTTTGTCAAAGCTCCATCATTATAAGATCACATTGGCATGCCTAAAAAGTTTAAAGCTATATTTTATTTTATTTTAATTTTTGTAAGCGGGAATTGGAGAAGGGGCAATCGTGGCTCAAGAGTTGGCAGTTTGCCTTGTAATCGGAAGGTTGCCGGTTCGAGCCCCGGCTTGGACAGTCTCGGTCGTTGTGTCCTTGGGCAAGACACTTCACCCGTTGCCTACTGGTGGTGGTCAGAGGGCCCGGTGGCGCCAGTGTCCGGCAGCCTCGCCTCTGTCAGTGCGCCCCAGGGTGGCTGTGGCTACAATGTAGCTTGCCATCACCAGTGTGTGAATGTGTGTGTGAATGGAAAAGACAGGGAGACTGGCACGGTGGTTAGCACTGTTGCCTCACAGCAAGAAGGTCCTGAGTTCAATTCCACCATCAGGCCAGGGTCTTTAACCTGTTAACCTGTGTGTTAGCCCTGCGACAGACTGGCGACCTGTCCAGGGTGTACCCCGCCTTTCGCCCTATGACAGCTGGGATAGGCTCCAGCGCCCCCTGCGACCCTGAAAAGGATAAGCGGAAGCGAATGGATGGATGGATGGAATTGGAGAACAGTCCTTGTCACATTTGTATTTGTTATATAAGACGGCCGTTGAATCGTGAAACAGCCATCCATCCATACCAAGTTACGCATAAGACAGCTCCTAAACCTAAAGTGCACAGAAATATTGTTTATTTTTTCCACTAACATACTTAAAAAATCTTACAGTGTAATTTTTATCTGCTTTCCTGTAGCATACCTGAAGTTGCATACAACTTACAATTACTTACAGTATAACTTTCTTCCTTTCCTGTAAAAACCTAAAGTGTTAATCCTCTTTTGTTACTCCGTTGCTACATTGTTTTTCTACTGTACCTTTTGATAACTATTTGCAAGTAAATCAGATTGTGCCTTAGTATCAGAAAAATACATACAAATTCCACTTTAATTCAGGGGAATAATAAAAAGTGCTACCTGCAGAAGTTATATAACTGATTGATGGATCAGTCATACAGTGGGGCAAAAAAGTATTTAGTCAGCCACCGATTGTGCAAGTTCCCCCACTTAAAATGATGACAGGGTCAGTAATTTGCACCAGAGGTACACTTCAACTGTGAGAGACAGAATGTGAAAAAAAATCCATGAATCCACATGGTAGGATTTGTAAAGAATTTATTCGTAAATTAGGGTGGAAAATAAGTATTTGGTCACCTCAAACAAGGAAAATCTCTGGCTCTCACGGACAGGACGACTGATCCGTGTTAAGGACAGAATGAATGGGGCCATGTATCGTGAGATTTTGAGCCAAAACCTCCTTCCATCAGTGAGAACTTTGAAGATGAAACGAGGCTGGGTCTTCCAACATGACAATGATCCAAAACACACCGCCCGGGCAACAAAGGAGTGGCTCCGTAAGAAGCATTTGAAAGTCCTGGAGTGGCCTAGCCAGTCTCCAGACCTCAACCCCATAGAAAATCTGTGGCGGGAGTTGAAAGTCCGTGTTGCTCGGCGACAGCCCCAAAACATCACTGCTCTCGAGAAGATCTGCATGGAGGAATGGGCCAAAATACCAGCTACTGTGTGTGCAAACCTGGTAAAGACCTATAGTAAACGTTTGACCTCTGTTATTGCCAACAAAGGTTATGTTACAAAGTATTGAGTTGTATTTTTGTTATTGACCAAATACTTATTTTCCACCCTGATTTACGAATAAATTCTTTACAAATCCTACCATGTGGATTCATGGATTTTTTTTTCACATTCTGTCTCTCACAGTTGAAGTGTACCTCTGGTGCAAATTACTGACCTCTGTCATCATTTTAGGTGGGGGAACTTGCACAATCGGTGGCTGACTAAATACTTTTTTGCCCCACTGTATAGCTGATTAGATTGCTGAAGTCATAAATAAAAGTGCTATCCTTAAGTCTAGTGTTAGTATGTCCAGAAAGTTTTATCCAGTTTTGGAGAACACACTGATTCAACTATTTCATGAAAATGAAATTCACTTGGAAGCGTGTTAGCATTGCCACTATGGTATGCAGCACACTCTGAAAATAGTTTGTATATGCCTCGAGTCTTGCTTGTAGAAAGATTGTACAAATCTGAAGGGGGAATAAGGGGGATACAGGATGCGCAATGTGACCACAGCAGGTGACAGACAGGAAATGATTTATGTTGCCTGCAAACCGGTGGTGAAGAAGAGTCATGACAATCTGCTCTATCAGCAACAACTGCAGCAAGACTTCATGAAAATCAAAATATTAATTGCAGTTCCTGTAATGTATGTAAATAACTTAATGAAATTATACTGATAATCATGATCATTGTAGAAATGTGGTTTGTTGGGCTCCCTCTCTGGGGAGGCAACATCCACTCTATCAGATGTACACACACATGCTTGCTACTGTTTTTTCGGACTGTAAGCGGGACCCATGCATCACTGGCTTGCACAGCTGTCCTCTGCCGCACCAGTAAATTGATGGGGGGGGGAAAGAAAAAAAATATCTAAATAAAAAAAAAAAAAAAGACAGACCTCCAGATCTAATAAGGGGAATGGCATTAGTGGTAAATGTGTGTTCGTCAAACTGCCCATATTTCAGCAGTAACCCATACATTTTCAAAGACATGAATATTGGAAAAGTGAGACCTGTCTTTGCACCAATAAAAGCAGTCTGGAGACCAAGAGCTGTGCAAATACCACCAGGTGAATATATGCTGACACTGAGTCACTGGTGCCACCTAAAAAAAAATATGGAGGATTAGCATGGTAGTGTGTGTATGTTAGGCTCATTAGCAGCTTTCATGTGCAGCAGCAATACACCATTTCAAGCCTGTAAACTTAAATTATGTTACGCACATATGGAAATATGTGTGTGGAAGTACTTTAAAAGTCTATTCATAGTGGTGAAAGTACAGAAAATGTGAATGTGAACATGTCAGAGGACTGAGAGAGGCTGTCTCAAAGACTGAAAGCAGTAGCATTTTATCTGCTAAACAGAATAGGTTAAAGTGAGAAATGTGCCATTGAAAAGAAGTGTGTGAGTGAGAGAGAGAGAGACAATAAGTTTGAAAAATGTGAACATTTTCAGGCCAAAGGTTTGATCTAGAATTGTACCAAAAGCCAGGTTTCATGAGCAGAAACGTTCTCTGCCGTTTGATGGACCACTACAAACACAATGAAATTTTATGATAATGTAGGCAACCACTGTGGGATAAAAGCAGATGACGAATGTGTTTGTGGCTGCTGTTTGCTCTGCTGTACATTTGAGTCGATGCTGCAGTTTTTCCTATCCCTGCTGGTGCCACATCAGTCTAGCGATGCTTCATGATGTGACCTGAAGTTAGCTTAATTCAATTAAATGCAGTGTTATGGCCCTGTAATGCTAAACCACAAAACCACTCGTAAATTAAAAGGTCTAATTCGTCTGTGCTTTTCCACTCGCTAAATTGAATTTATTCAAAACATTCTCGTCATTGGTAGCAGCCAGAACCGCGCAGCAGTAAAGAAATAGCAGTTCAGCCATCCAAAAATATTAGGCGTCCTGGCAGCTCATGATGCATGTATTTACACTTAGTAATATTAACACAGCTTTCTTCCAAAAGCACATCAGCTTTGTTTGCAAGCTAGCACTGAAGGTGTACTCCTTATCACGCTGCCAGTTACTCTTATTTGCCTCCTGTTCAACTGGGGAAAAAAAGGAAAGACAAAAGTTATCCTTTTCACAGACACTTGCATACCCATGCAAAACTACCCTCTTCCCTTGTTATCTCAGCGAATTGCGAAAGCAGAAATCTATTTGAAACAGAAAAATAAATAACACCTGTCATCTCTGCAGACACCCTCCTTCTCCTTCAGAAAGTGGGGCATCTGTTGAGGTGATGTCTTTATAGTGGAGCTGCGTGTCTGATTAAAACGGATGGCACTCTGTCAGGCGCTCCCTGTGTCCTGAGCTAGTTTTTAATTAGTTTACGATAAGAGACCTTTTCCTTCATTCCCTCTGGTTTTTTTGAGCTAGATCACATCAACAGCAACAAAAGTGAGGCAGGCGCATTTGGGAGGATGCCCGGCTTTCTTCAAGAAGAGTTTTCAAGACACAAAGCAAAAAAGCAAAAAAAAAAAACAGCTGTAGGCAGTGATTAGTCCATTATGTTGCTGCTGTAAGCTGTGGACAGTCACCGGCAGGTTTCATCTCTTCATCTTCACGTGTTATCAAGAGATACGCTAATCCTGAAAACAGATGCACTGCTTCGTTTACTTTCCACCATTAATACATGATAATGGGGCAACTATACACTATGATAAGCTTGTGACTCATATTAAATTGTTATAGTATAGCCTCAATGTTTGTATGGTTTTTTTTTTGGTTTTTTTTTATGTGGGAGCTGTGGGATCTCCATGGCCTACTGATCAGGAGACACGCTGTGTACCAACACCATGTCTGGTGTCCATCACCAACTGTGTATGCATGTATTAGTAACAGTGATCCACAAGAAAACATTAGTGATAAGTAGTAGTGCTGCTCCCAAATGTCACTTCTCAGAAAATCCCATCGGGCACAATATCGATCTGTTTAATGTGAGCATTCATCACAGTGATTTGACAAAAAGAAAGTGTCTACTGTGCTCTCTCACCCTGCTTGTAGCATGAGAAGAATGCTGATAAAAAAGTAAAAGCAGTAAGTAAAAACACATGACAAATACATGACAAAATAATGCCAGTTTTAGTTTGATAACACTTGCATTAGTTTTACGTACTCAGCTTTAAAAAAAAACTAAACAGAGCTCACTCTTCCAGTGCGGAAAGGCATTAAAAAAAATCAGTTTATAATGTAACAATGGCATGCTCAGTTTGAAGATGGTTGCAATGTAGATGAAGAGTAGATCTAGCAGGATATCGAGTAGCATCCAGATGCCACTTAACCTACTCTCCACCACAAAGAACTGCAAAGAGAAGAGAGTCCACAAAGATGCAAGGCTAAAGTCAAGCACAGCATTCAAATATGGCTATACACAGGAAGTGAAAGATGTTCAGTCTCCTGGAAACAAAGATAATGATCTTCATTTTAACAATATAACAAAAACAGCAGTGTTTACACGTTGCTTCTATGCTTATATGTGTAATATGTAATTCTTAAGCTGCACTTAAATGCATAGAGGATCAACAGCTTAGAAGCCTACATAATTATAGTATAACATCTCAGACATGTGTGGGCTCAAACAGTAAATCCTACTGCCAAATATGGCAGTATCTAATTACACGGGAATAAACAACAGCATTAAATCAAAACGGTGCTGTTAGTTGCTGTGAAAAAGAGGCGATCCAGACTGATCGTGATGGCATACAACAGGTGGGAGGGGGCGACCGATGTGATGGACTGACAGGACACTGCTTTCTGGCAACGATGATAATAAAACAAAGCAAATTCTGGCTGGCCCCGTAAAGTATAGCCCATAAAATCAACTCAGAAGGTGTAAGCAATGCGTTTCTGATTTGCTTACTCACTTTCATTGGTTCATCGGGGCTCCATTTGCACATTGTAATTGCTGCTGCTTGTAGAAGAGATTCTACATCAAAGTAACGCCTTGCATTTGAGGTGGACTTTAAATTGTGAATGAATGTCATTTTGTCTACATATTTACATTTATTTGATATTCCCATACAACTAAAATCTATCACCATTTACATTTAGGGTGGGGTTTTTTTTTTTCAGAATTGCATTGATTTGTTGTGGTTTTTTTTGTTGATTTTCTTCGTGCTCAGCTATTGCTCCTTATCAGGCATATATTAGATATGGAAGTAACATAGTGTTATAGCCAAGCCACACCTACACTTGCTGTTCTTGATTGGCTTGCATGAGAGGTTTGTCAGTTAATGCAGTGTCTTGCAGGCTATAAAAGCCTTTTTCATCCTTTTTCTTCCACTCGACCTGACGTCAACCTATTGGTGACCTTTTTGCCTTTGTCGGGTTATGTTTAATAAATCAATTTGTATTTAAGTAAATGTCTTGTGTGGACTCCCTCCTTGCAACCCACTTTGAGCCAGTTTGTGACCACAGAAAATAGCAGGGAACCCTCTGTCATGTTAAAACACAAACTATGATCTTTTTATGAAACTAACCAGTAACAGTTGCATTTGTGCCTAAGTGTATTCATGGTAAGCAGTCAGTGAAAATGAAATGAAAATAATAATAATAATAATGTAAAACCCATAGTGAAATTAATCCCTATTCTCCTGGATTATGCCTTCTTAAACCACAATTTATTAGCCTGTTAAATTTCATGGTATTTTGTTGGGGAAAACACTTTCCTCAAAATGTAACAGAGTATTTAGAGAACATAATTCTGTGTGATTGTAACACGCATGTGTTCAGGTAATGAAGAAATGCATGTAAATTAGCATTTGGCAGGCGCACACTGTTCTGCAGCTTGGTGCAGTCAGTCTCCTTTTGTCACAGGTAAGGCGATGCATTGGGAGGATTACCAGACAGACGCCCTGCGGGAGAGAGAGAGGGTGTTTGCAGCAGACTGCCAATAGCTGTAAATAGTCTCACTCTTCCAGAAAGTCACAGTTGTCTCCTGTTGCACAGACAAATGGCTCTAATAAATGAACGTCTCATGCAACATTCATCCCCTACTTCCCCCTCCCCATTTTTGACCCCAGATCTAATGGCTCAAAAGCTTTGGCCATTGATCGCAAATCAAATATTTTCAAATACCAACTAAATAAGAAGATCCACTCAGTTTTGTTTATTTGTAATAGTCTTCCCTACAGTGAGAGTGACCTGGATATTTAGCCTCACCCGTAGTTGTATAAAATCAAAGTGTGCTCAGAATTGCGCAGAGCTTTCAATCTCACCATGCATTTATTAAAACGTTGTTTTTCACCGCACTTACAATGATTTTACACTCATTATGCTATCGGGTATATTGTTTCAATTTATTTTTGCCAATTTCTTACCTCATAATTCATAATAAAATTGCCGTTATGAGGTAGTGGTGCAGTTTGTAAAATATGAGGACTCAACAATAGCAGTAATATATTAAATATTGTTGACATTTAGATCAATACATTCAGGGAAAGAAAAAAGCAATCTTCATGCTTTGTTTACCTGATGACAGCTGCACAGGTTGAAATGCCCTCACCTGCTGTGCCCCTTCTTTGTCTTTCATCACTGCATCTCTCTCAAAAGGTTATAAAATGACAGAGGAGGAGTCTGATGCCCATTCTCCTTAATGTTATTTCCCCTGGTTTCCTCGTTCCTCTTTCACCATCTTCAAAAGCAGATGATTTCAGTCGATTTCAAAGTAAATGCACAGTGCCTTTTATTATCATCTAGGGTGTGTAGTGATTGCAACGTTAAATGGCTGTTAAACCAGCCATTGTACCGGTGCCGTCTGGAGATCTGCAGATAGACAGGTGCTCGCAGAATACCCGAATCATCAGTGGCCACTCACTTATCTGTTTCCTAATTAGGAAAGCAAATGCATTAAGTGTTTTCTATCAACTCTATTCAGGCAAGGGAATTAGCTTTCAGTATCACACTCTAGAAAGTAGGAAAACAATACATATCAATAAACCCCACATGGCCTGATTATCAATACAGATACTATGATATGGTTCCTGTTGGTTGCTCCGTCTTACTTACTGCCTGTGGCAGGTGAGTAAAGATTTCTAATAGGTGGCACCTCAAGCTGGTGGCTAGTGATAAACAGTCGAATGGAGAAAAATCCAACAGTTTCAGTAAGTGCAACAGAATCATTTGTCACGGGTAATGATGTAAGATTTCTGGTATCTGGGTCATGGTGTAGTGTGGAAATCCAAAAGATTCCTGGCAAAATTGGAATGAGATGTCTCTTTTATTGATTTATATGTAATAAGCTTGCAGGACGGAGAAAGTATTTGTGCCGCGTAATGGTAGAGCTAAGTGCAGTGAATAATCAATTTTGGTTTTCACAAACATGCACTCATGTTCCTTTTTGTGCAAAGTAACCTCAGAATGTCTGCCTGCCTGTGTGTGTGTGTGTGTGTGTGTTTTTCAAAAGCACTGACAATCACTCTGTTAGCTAAAGGCAAGGCCACTCGGCTGACCTGTTCTGCAGTGGCTGTTCTCATCTGGAAGCTCCTCCAAATGAACCCTTGTGTTTATCTCCACCTCTGTGCTGAGTCACCGGGGAACACGAATTGATCAGCCCTTGTGCTTTCCATATGCATTTCTTGAAGCTTATGGAAATATTCCCACTGGGGCATGAAATCCCATCACAAAATCCCAGCACACCCGTCAACCCTCGAAGTATTTTGGATGTTTTTGGTCAGGGTCATCTGGAAACTCAGGGCAAAACATTAGTGTTTCTTCTCCAAAGCAGATAAGTGACGTTCATCTGTGGAATTCAATAAGATTTTATCTTGCCTGTACAGGAGAAACATCACTTGACTTTGGCTTAGAATAGATCAACAATCATGAGGCCCAGAGGTGTGTGTCATCTAATAGTCATGCAAATCTTAAGGTACCCCCAGATAGAATTTGAATAATTCTCAGCGACATTTGTAATCATAGCTATTATGAAATCTCTGCTACTTCCTTCATGTTCCTAGAAGGGGTTTTGGAGTTACTGACATATTCCCACTTGGCTTCATTAAGTCTAATATGTATCATATGTGGAACTGCACTGCAGTTGTTTTAGTTTTAGAGCCCTAGATTGTAATGTGATAGCACAAGTACAGCCTTTTGAAGACATACCTAAACCGTCTGAAGAGAGAGGACTGATTAGTGGTTTTGCCTCGAAGGCTTTAAAATCAGGCTGGCCAAATGTCACACGACAGATAATTAAGTTTCCCAGTTGGTCTGTTTTTTTTGTGTTTTGTTTTTTTTGTTTTTTGTTTTTTTAATACCTTAATAATATCATGTTATGTTATATTCCCTTTATCAGACCTTGATCTTTGGGAGATACTATGTGACTCACTGACAGTACACATAGGAATTATATGGTAGAGAACATTGGTGGAACAGAAATCTGTTCTTGTGCAGCTTATGTCCCTTCCTCCCCGGCATGCTTCCTGCTCTGTCATTACTATTAGTGTCCCTTTCTCAGTGAAAAGAGATACTGTGCCTTGAAGAGACAACATCCAGGCTGTCGGCAGTCACCCAAGAATTTCTTTACATGTGTGAACACAGACGCAAACAACCCCAGGTTTCTACTGCTGTTATGGGCCTCTAGCTGAAAAGGAGAAAAAGAAAAAACTAGTACATTTGCTGACTGAATCGGTGATGTGCATGCTGGGAAGACAGCAAGCATTTCTGCTGTAAGGACAGGTTTAGAATATTATCAGTTCTTTATGCAAACAGATTTTAGAAACCATATTAGCATTAAAGCATTAAGCAATGGAATGTGGGTTACCTTAAGTTTGTCAGTGTTTAGAATGATTATGCAGTAGTAGTACCCAGTGTTGGGTAAGTTACTTTAAAATAGTAACTTAGTTACATTACTAGTTACTTCTCTCAAAAGTAACTCAGTTACTTCAAGTTACTCGTTACTTTCAAAGTAACTAGTTACTAGGGAAAGTAACTTTGGTTTTACTCAGAATTCTCTTGTTAATGTGTTTCTTCCATAACTTTGCCAGTCTTCTAGCTTGCTTACTTGCCACAAGTGCACTGTGCCACCTACCAATAGAAAGGAAAAGATAATGTGCATATTTCCACGAGAGAAATCCCACGCCTGGACCGTCATTGACTGCTGCCATGATTCTAGCCTACGTCACAGCGTCATGTGCGCCTTTTACATCCAACACAAAAACTGCAGTCGTGGTGCTTTCGATTGTACTCAGAACTCGGAAATTCTGCCTTCTGAATAGGAAGATGTAGGTAACACCAGACTGCAGATGAGCTGCATACAGGGCTGGACTGGGACAGAAAATTGGCCCGGGCATTTTGACTAGAGACTGGCCCACCATTATAGGAAAAATCATAAAGCCTTTGAATGAAAACAAACACTGTTGTGACAGTGATGTACACTGTTCTGATGGTATATATGCATCAATCTATCAATCGTTTGTTGTAAGATTCAGATAATTATTTTTTAAAAGCGAGACATTTTAAATGAGAATAAGAAAGAAAAGTATTTCTTTGTGCCCCCCTTTCCCTGTTAATGCCCTACATGCCCCCCTGGCAACACTTTGCTAGACCCGCCCCTGCACAGTTACCAGCTGTCAGCTACCTAAAAAAGGATCCTGGTGTTATTTGTCTCTCAGAAACAGTTCATAACTTCCCTTCAACTCATTCATGTCACCTAAAAGGTAAACCTGTTTCTCCATCACCTGTTCAGCTCTGATGATTCAGTAAGGACATCTCCTGGTTTCATCTTCATGTTTCCCTCTCATCACATAACCAAACCGATATCATGACCAGCAGCTTTACAGCTGTGGCTCCAGCAAACATCAGCTGATACTAGAAATTAATATTAAATAAATTCTAACAACAGCTGATCAAGCTTAAACGTGCTGCTGTTGTTTAGCGCGACATCCGCTGGTTTCCTCTTTCTGGCGCAAAGTGGGCGATAAACAAACAAGAGAGCGATCAGCTGATCATTGATCAGTTTCATGATTGAAGTAGAAACGGGAGAGGGAGGGGGGAGAATGAGAGAAGAAGAGGCAGCTGTGCAGCGTAAAACACAGAATAACTCCAGCTTTGTGCCTTTTTCATTGTAGCTGAATTACGGGACAAACTGTTCCTTTTCACCTCAATAAGAAACGCGTAATATTTTCTCTGAATACCAGACGGGACGGTTGGCAACTCTAATAACTTATGAACAAAATAAAGTTCAACATCATTAACTTCATAGCACCACCCAGCTGTATAGAAACTCCGTCATGCTAGCTAGCACGCAGTACGGAAAAAGTCAGAATAACGAAAATAAACTCCACCTAAACTTGGTTCATATCTGACCCAGAGAGACTGCAGGTCATAACTTCTTACCTGAAGTTCAGTTCACACTTGGACCGGCGGCCGCCTCGGGTCTCTTTTCCTTCTGCGTCCCTTTTCCTTCATCCACCTGCTGGCCTCCACCACTTGCTAATGTTACTGAATCTGTGGAAGCTCCGCGATAGCCACCACACGAAGTAACGAGTAACGACCCCATCTAAATCCCAGTAACGACTAACGCGTTCCTGATTTTGGCATAATAACTAGTTACCGTGCTCGTTACCACAATAATAACGTAGTTACTGTAACGCGTTACTTAATAACGCGTTAGTCCCAACACTGGTAGTACCAAGAGGACAGTACTGCATTGCTTCATATCAGTGCAAATAAATAGAACTGTTTAAAGCCTTTTATTGGGATTGTAACGCTGTAACAAAAAATAGGGGTTAAGTAATACAACTTGGAACTTTAAACACAAGTCCAAACCTTGTTATCAACTCACTTTACTAGATAAGTTGTGCCACCCTGGACTTCCTGAAGTGTAATTCAGATCCTCTGTTAGCATCAAGTGGTTTAAGATCACAGATCATAGATTTCCCATCTAGTGAGTTCAAGTTTCTTGAGTTGAGCAAGCCATCACTACCACTAATATGCTCCTTCAGTAAGGAAAGGAGTCACCTGATTACAAAGATGATAATGAGTCCTTCAGAAAGTCTAATTTGGGGAAAGAGGAGGAAAGCAATACTTGATTAAAAAAAAACAGCCAAAAGGTCAAAGGTTGGATGATAGATGATCTGCAGCCCAAGCCTATTTTAGGAGGACCTCTCCAGTAATCACAAAAGTAACTCCCGTCCGCCTGAGGAGACCCAGACTAATTTGGCAATGAGACAACAATGGTGGAACACTTGTATACACTTAACATTTTCACCAAGTGTCCTCTTGCCCCAGGTCAAGCTGACCTAGAACCACTGGCAAATATTAGAGAAGATATTCCAGAGAATTTCAACTGCCTCATTTGCAAAAGATAGATTTTTTGGGGAAAAAATACTTAAGGTCATTAGGATAAGAAGGAAGGAAGAAAGAAAGAAAGAAAACATGACATGACTGGGTATATGCCTTCTGGACTATCCCAAAGGCATAACTGTTGTACATCACACAGTAAAAGAGATTTATAGATAGACCAAAATTTTGGGTCAGGAGTTTTAGATTACCATTTCACATTGTGACTGCTATGACCTTTATCTACTAAACAACTAATGGGAATATAGTATGAAATTATACCTTGATCAGCTGGAGATGAACACTTATTGAATTTTAATTATAATTACAGCTCTGGCTTCCAATAATTTTTACTAAAACAATTGAAGCAATTCCGATTGCTGTATTCACAGTGCTTTGATTTTGTGTTTGGATCAATTTATTTATTTTTATTCGTTTTTAGTAAAGTTCTAATTAAAATTCAAGGGCATCCACATTATGATTTTTGCCACAATCAAGCTGCATATGATCAGTTTCCAGCTAACTAAGTTGTGACAGCAGAAGCCTCAGCGGAGGAACATTTACTGTTTATTGGCACATAAATGCACAAATGGATAGCACACAATTCAGTTATTATTATCAAACAGTCGGCATTGTCTGCTTTTTTTTTTCTTTTTAATTTATTTCACACGGTGCAGCAATAGACATGTAACACAGTGAAACACTCATTTGGCTCTGAATTAGCAAACCGTAAGCCAGTTTGATACACAAAGCAATATTTGTATATTATACAAATATAAGCTAAGCCTGACCATTAGATGTGCCTCTGACTTCTTAGTGCACACATTTAGTCCAAATAAAAGCCAAGGGGAAAAAAACTGAGCTCTAACTTTCAATCCCTCAGTAAATGGAACAGATTGCACAGACACGATTAGAGAGTGGCACGAGCACCTTTGGGGAATTTCTTGGCAACTAGCAACCTCATTTTGACTTATCTGCTCCGTAAAGTGTGAGAACAAGCGCAACA
This sequence comes from Haplochromis burtoni, assembly GCF_018398535.1. NCBI lineage: Eukaryota > Metazoa > Chordata > Actinopteri > Cichliformes > Cichlidae > Haplochromis > Haplochromis burtoni. The sequence goes on along the minus strand of NW_024582876.1, from coordinate 144,287 downwards.
GTACTCATAAACATCAGTTTGTCCGATGGAAATGGGGCTGGTGATTTAATTAAATTGAATGTTACAGGTAAGACATGACCTCCCTATGTCCATACCAAACAATATTACGCTGCTGGCTCAGTGCCTAGACAATCCTGTCATGTTCAATGCAGGCTGGGAACCCTGCCACTGCAACCAATCCTCATTTAATACGAGGATGGATATATGATCTGTAACAAGGCTACTAATTCTCTGAAAATCACTTTTTATTCTGAGTGTAGAGGGAGACAATTAACACCCTAACATGCAGATTTTGATGCCAAGCCTAATTTCCTGTCCAGCAGTCAACAGACAATAGAAGCTCTCCCATTGTTTCCAATCACTGTGGCCAGATTCCCTTGAGCACAAAAAGCCTCTGGAAGTCATTTTGAGTCTGACTTGGTTTCACAGTCAGCCATCGTGGCCTCAATTATAGCCTTTGTCAGTCACACATAATCTCATAACTGTGCTTTGTTTGAGTAAAATGGCATATAGATAGTAAAATCGAAATTTTATTCTTCAAAGAAATTGCCTAAGGTATGGTTTAGTGCTGAATGTGTTGTTGAGGATTCCTAATTTAGTGACAGTCTCTGAGAAAAAATTAATTACTGACCTAAATTTTCTCGGGATCAATCACTTAGTTTTGGATGGGTGATGCTGTCAACAGGATGTGATTAAATTGGCCCATTTCTCTCCAGTGGTACAGAAATGCAACTGTCAGATTTAATGCTGTTGAGGTGTTCAGTTCAACAAGCTGAATGTCATCCAAACAAATCGTGCTTTCATCAGTTCCAGTGTAAGAGTGGGGTAAGGTGCTATCTGCCAATCAGTGTCTAATTCTGTTACCACTTACCTCTTCTTACTGTTTTAATTTCACTAAAGAAACACTGCTTTATTTTATTTATTTATTTTGTATCGCATAAGAATATATAATCACAACACAAAACAGATGAAAAGCATTATATTTAGCACTTGATTATGCCAGTTTAGACATAAGCATCTACATTACACCCCAAAGTAGTGGTAATACTGATAATTTTAATAAGTGATAGGCACTAAACAAATGCAAGCAATTCTTATTAGCATTGCTAAGAAGAAAAAACAACTGATGTTCTCTTAAAACAAGTCTTATTTCCAAAAAGAACCTTTTGCAGAAAAGAGGTGCTAAAATTATGATGATCCTGCTTTGCAGATGTCGCCCTTCACTTATTCTGAGTAAACAAATCAGTCTCAAAAGTCCTAAGTGATTTGTATTCAGAGGAGCTGAGAGGTGAGAAGAAAAAAAACAGTGATTGGCTATGTGAGGGAAAACAATCATAGAGTCACAAAGCATTTGCTTTCTTTGAAATTAAAAGCCACTTTATTGTTGGTGCTGGCAAAGCTTCACTGAGGGCCGATCATTTGATGCTCGCTGGAAGATGATTTTGACAGCTGTCTTATTGCAAAGTGGAGTTGTTGAGAGATCGTTTTTGAAGGGCATCCTGCGATTGTGGGTGAAAGAGATAATTTCTTATTACCATCTATATCTGTATTTAGCCCCAAATGAGACACTATGAGAGAAAAAATGACCTGTCTTAATTGATTTACAGAGGCAATGGTTCACAGTACAACAAAACATTCATTACATTTTTGGGGCATATGCAACACCAACAACTCATTTTAATTCTATTACACTTCCATTTTTCATTTTGCTATAAAAACCCCTGAGCTGATTTGAATCAGATTTCCTAATTTCCTACATCTGTTGCTCTGGAATTAACAGCCAACCTGCAAAGCTGATAATCCATGGTTTCCCTGCAAACCATTAAAAACTCACAGATTTTCCAGCTGCGAAACAAAGTGTGATGTTTTACGGAAGTCGCAGCATGGCATTGGTGTAATATATGGTTTCAGCTAATGTGACAGCAGTATTTAAAGGCATTACTCAGTCTTGTGTTTCTAAAGGTGTTCTCTGAAGAGCTAGTTGTGATTGTAGTAGTATTACGATCTGGCTGTGTAGGGAGTCTCTTTTTGCAATTGCATTATGAGAGAAGGTCAGCAGATCAATGCTTTCTAAAGGCAGAGAAAGGGTAAAAGTTGAGCCAGAAATGTCTGCTTTGGTTTCAAGGGTAAGGGACAACTTCTCCCAGAATACTGAGTCACAGATCAGATCACACAATTATGCTCCTTTGCCGCAAGCTTCGTTGTTGTTTGCACGAAATTTGGAAGGATGTGTTTGCTGGTGTAACACAACTTCTCTTTACTCTAACCTGTGGTACAGCCCTTTGTAAACATGGCGAAGTTCAATTACAAACAACATTAGTTTCCAGATTCCATAAAAATAACAATTCATCTCCCGTTAAATAGGATAATTTTTAAATGTATGCCGTCTTGGCTGCACAGCCATTACCTTCTTCCATTTCTTCTGCACGAGCTCATTACAGTTCTTTGTTTGATGCTGCTTGGATGGCTTGTAAATGGTGCCCACAGGAATAAAAAGCAGTTGCACTCACAAGTTTTCAACATTTTTATGGTAGGAATATCCCTTTGAAGGGGAGTTGTGTACTGCTACTCAGAAATGCTCACAGGCTGTGCCCTACAACACTGGGATCAGTGCCTGAGTACTTACTCTACACTGGCAGCAGCTTGGAGGCTGAGAGGGAATAAAAAGGTCAAGGTGGAAATGCCGTGGAGTGTAGGTCTTGTTCTTCCGTTTATGTACTTGTCATCATGTGTTACCTGATTTCATTGGTGCTGTGCTATGGACCAGTTTCTGTCAGTTCATTCATTCATCTGATAGCGGGATGTTATATTGCCGTAGTCATGATCTCGAATGATGGATCTCACATTTCAGATTTTTAAAGTGACGCTGATTAAGCCAAGCAACCCATGCCATCATTCATGCATTCATGCATTAACACTGATGCCTCTGATTGTACTGTAGCAACGGTAACATGATTACCTCAGTGTCAAAATCAGACCAATTATTTGGATTATATGGATCCATTCTGGCCACACCGTGATTTATGCATGACTTAATCTTCTGCTATCACCAAAGCATTTTTCTTGGCTGATATGTTCAGTAAGTCTAGCTATACATATGAAGCACAGAGAGCACATACTGTAATTTATTGCCACTCTTCCCACTGTTTGCTGATTCAGATCTAACATATCCCTCAGTGTTGTGATATCATTAGAGCGGCAGTGTCTTTGTCTGGATGCTTTCTGTGAATATAGACTGAGCTTTAGACTGCAGGCTCAAGGCAGCGTGTTCTATAATCTCTTTAGCCGCTTTTCAGCCTTTGACACACAAGATACTGGACCAAGAAAAAAACAGCAGTAGTACATGAGGTGTAGCACATAGGAAATATTTGCAGCATTACAAATATTATAACAATACAGATGAAATTTAAGAAATAGAATTCTTTTCCACCTACGCTTTTCCCCATTTTGACTTTTTATTCCTGAAAAGAGGCATTAAACAGAGTGCTGTTATTTAAAAAGCTGAAACCAGAGCTGAATTGAGTGATTTAAGCATCGGGGGCTGGAGCACCAACCAATAGAAAGATGTTATGACGCATTAAGCAGAGATAATTGGAAACTGTCTATGGGGGGAAAAAACAGATGGGTATGAGAAAATGCACTGTACGTTTAGACAAAGAAGTTAATTCATTTTGGCATTTCAGGAGCCATTAAATGTCCAAAGGAAAAAGAATGCATTAAGTATAAAACTGGCCCTTTGAACTTCCAAATAAATACATAATGGAAGACAAAAGTGGAGCATGATGAAATTAGAGGATGCAAAAAATAGTCATCCCAATATTCTGATGTCAGAATCATGCATGCATTGCAAACCAGCTTCCGTTCTCCTCTCGTTCTCATTATTTCAGCACAATAATTCAGCCATTTTTTTAAAAATATGAAAATATTCAGGAGGAGAAGAGATTTGATGAATATCACATGTACTACTGTTTACTGATCACACTCTAAATTTCAAGTCACGCCAGCTGCATCTGTTAGTTAACACAAAACGTTTTATAAATGCCTGCTTCTTATTTATTTATGTTAATCCAGTAGGGCTTCAGATACTGCTCTTACAGGTGTTCAAAAGCACCTGGTGAGGAAAAGGTTGGGGGGAAAAGACTCACAGGTGCACAGAAAGGTTTGATTTGCTAATTGTATGATCTCTGAGAATGAACTAATTTGTATAGGTTATGTTGTATGTGTCTTAGTTCACAGCCGGCTGGTGTAGCTTCGTTCCTCTCACAAAATACATGGGGCAGCTGACTTGCACACCATACAAACCCGGCAACGTGGATTGCAGATCTGCATGCCAAGCTTCCCTGTTGTTGATCCAACTCAATTCAGGTGGAGAGCTTGAAACAGAGAAGAACTGTATTAACATTTGAAACACCTGCTTACTTTTTTTACTTTTGTACTGCCTAGAGAAGCATGCTTTAGCCTGGAGCCTTGGCCCGGCATACACACCAACTGTTTGTGTGTGCGAAATCTTCAGCAGCCAATTTGTGTGTTTTAATTTAACCTGTTACACCAAATTAAACACTTTTCACTGTGTTCATGCCAGTAGTAGGAGACAACACATTTACTCAAGTTATATGTTATTGGAGGCAATATACATAGTAATGTAGATACTTTTATATAGAACACATCAAGCACGTACCAAAATTCCACACGTCTGTACTGAAAATGACACTGCACCATGCATAAACACAAAACACTGCAATGCCTCAAACAAAAGGTGCCACTGCTAACTAGCTACCTAACACTGATATCACCATTGGTGCTGAAGATTTATTCTTCTTGTGTTGGCAGAAAACTGGCTGACTGTCCCTCTTTTTCAAGCCAAGATCACTAGTATAGTGTTACACACTTGGTTTTTCGTATGTAATGAGTACCATCCAAGTACTGGTAGTGTGTTCATGAGAATGACGAGACCTAATACTCAAGATAACTCAATAGTATAAGAAAAAGAAGTGAGTAATTTAAAAAGCAAAAGAACTGTGCACTGACACAGCATGTCATATATCTCCATATATAAACATGTTTGCGCTTGATGACATCTAATCTTATCTCCAAATTCAAATGCTGCTTCATGTTTTTTGGACGTGCATTAGGCGCTAAGCAGTCATTGGCATGGTGTGGTGTTTTAACACTAACACACAAAAAAACACCTGCCAATCATATCAAAGCTCATCAATATTCATACATTACCAACAGAAAAAAAAAGGATGTAATGTTTAACCTCTTTCTCCCACGGTCTGCTTTTTTGGCTTGCTATAATATTTCAAATTTGTTACAACTAATTTGCTCTCATAAAAGACTTAACCTATATCACACGAAGAGTGTGCTATTAACGTTGCATTTTAATGACTCCATCAGCTCTTTCTGTATCTCTTTCCACACTCAGTCACTCGCACTCACTCAGACTTGTGTTAACGATGTCCTGTACTTGACATTCTAACCATTAACTTATTAAGACCACACCACAAAATTCCCCAACAGTGCAGTCCCTGTATGCAAATTTATACTTTAAAATATAAAAATACAGTGGAAAAAAATGGGGAGGTGGATAATATGTGTATGTGTAGTACGGAATAAGTATAATAACTCCAAAGAGGAATCAGTAATTCCAGTAGTAATTCCTGAGCAGTATATGGTGGCTGTCTCTTGACTGTGCTGACAGCTGGGTGAGGTCAAACACTCCTAAAGTCATTTGCTTAACTATCCATGTTTAGGTTCTCCAGCTGAAAAGAATTCCCACCCCAGTTAAGAAAATCCTTTTCTATAGGCTTACATGATTATCAGGGTAACTGGTTCATCTGTGATCTTAATAATACAGCTGTCCTTGAAATGCCTATGCAGTCATTCATGTGAGAACTACACAGTAAAGAGACCGCCTACAGATGTGCTGAAATCTGAATGATGAGCTTAGTGCCCATCAGAGATGCTAAAGTTGGTATAATATGAAAATAATGCGTATACGCAACAGGTTTGCATGAGTCTTCAGTCCCTCTGGGTTTTTGCAGTGGTAGCTCAAAGGGTTTAAAGTGCCACTCTCCACCTCCGTGTTGCCAACAGCAAGGAAGCCAAGGTGTTTTCAGTCTTCCAGAGGATAGCTTTATAAATTGTTTTCCCAAACACTTTCATTACTGACAATGCTAAGGCTACAGGGTAGCAGTCATTCAAAAACCTCTGGAGTTGTTGTGGCAACAACCCCAGAGAAATGGAATAGCTAAAGTGTCTTCTGTCACATTTTCTGGCATTCGCTGCAGGTGGCAAAGACATAGAGGAAATTAAGTTATGTGTAAAGTATCTTAATATGTTGTCTTTGATGTAGTCTAAATGCGAGCTGGCAATATTTCAGCACTGTTGTGGGTCCACAGAGGAGTATATGATTCAAGTTTACTCATGCATTATTATATGAAATGGCTTCACATTTGGAGACAGGACCTTTCATCTAAGAAATGGAGAATGTTCATTTTCTATAAAACCCTCATCTTACTTGTGTAAAACAAGAGCTAGCAATTTTGTAGACATCCTGTAAATGCCTAATAACAAACTTAGGATAAAGGTCAAGGAGCAGCAGATTTATATCATACATTCATACTTTATACTTCACAAGCCTATAAATCTGCATCCATAATAAGAGGCCAATTCAATTCTGTTCAATTCGATTCTTACCTCATGGTGCTTATATTGTAAGGTAATTACAATACAGAGTATACAGATAATATAGAGAAAGCCCCAACAATCAGATGGCAATCCTATGAACAAGTTTTTCAGAAAGGAAAGTTTTAAACCTAATATTAAAAGAACTTCCCAAAAGGGGAACTGCTTCCACAGAAGAGGGGCCTATAAGCTGAACATTTTGCCTTCCATTTTACTTTTAAATACCCGAGGAACAATAAGTAACTCTAGGATGAATACTTAATGTCTTGTTGAAAAGTAGATGAGCCTTTTTGAATGACACTTAGTTGGAGTTTGCATCTAGTAGTGGTCAGTGGAGTTCCACACCATCGTCTCCTGCATAAGTTTCACCCTCAGGGTGTTTTAGCTGCTGCTTAATTTCCATATGAAATGTTTGTGCAGAGATCAATGAACGAGGGGAATTATTTCTACCTAGTCCTGCATTAGCAGCTTTGTAATGATTAATACACATTACAGGGGATGAGATTTTAGTGTCCTTTAATGAGCAGCTGTTGAAACTGCAGAGTACACACTGTTCATTAATTGCAATGGAATGTTACCTACAGTTTTGAAAAATCCCCTTATATGCCAATATTCAACCAATGAGCAGCTAAATGCCCCCCCCCCCTCTTCTATCTGTTGTCTTTCACTTCCTGTTAAATTTGGTACCCAATCAGCATCCTGGAGTCCACACTAAGGTTGCTTTCTTCTTATCCCCAGCTGTTCTGTATGCAGTGGCCCTCAACACTCAGCATGTCTAATCCTTTGAGAAAAGAGGATGAGAGCGTAGCCTTGTATGCTGCAAACAGAGACGATAAAGAGGAAGAACTGAGAGGCTCCATGACAAAATAAGAATAGGCCTGCACTTTCAATCTCATCAGCATCAGGAGAGAGCAAAGTTTGGAATAATGTGAGCGATCTGGACAGCCAGAACATGGGAAAGAGCAAGAACTGCTGCTCGTTCTCCTCACCCATATGCACAGTGAATGCTGTGGCACGGATCTGAAATCAAATTATGAACACTAGGGAGATTTTGCCAGAGGGGGTCTGGGAGATGAGGAGCGTGTGTGTGTGTTCCATTTGTTTATGTGAACCTGAGTGTTTCATAAATGCACACATGCCCCTTGGCTATCTGAGGTACTTGTTATCTCCCTTCTATCACCCCTTCATACCTACGTCTCTGTGCGTCTGTCCATCTGTCTCTCTCCATCTCTTTCTGACTCTGTATATCCCTTGACTGCCTGCTGGCCCCAGAGTGGCAAGCTTAGAATCCATGGCACAAGCCAGCACTTTGAAAAAGTGCAAAGCTGCAGACCAAAGCGGCTTAGAGAGGCAGTGCACACAGAGGCCTCAATGTGAGTCTCTTTTATTGCCACAATCACCCCTGTTCACCCGACTCTCATGCTCCCAGCATGCTGTGGTAGAAGATACCGGCGTGTGTGATCACACCTGACGGAGAGCAGGACAGCACACAGGTGCCCTGGAGCTCTCTGGGAGTGCAACAAGCTCAGTGTTGATCTCAGGCTGCTCAGCAGTTTCAGTAACATGTCTTTGATGATTGAAAGCTGCATTGAAGACTATCGCGCCATCACAGCTTTTACAGATGTCATTAGCACCTCCACCTGTGTCCTCGCAGAATGCGTGTGGACAGCGTTTAACATATGTTTGATATCAAGATTCATATTCAGAATGGCAATTACTTGGGTACGACTGAGGAATTCAACATAATATGACACCTTAGGCAAATTTGGCATAGCTATAACTGATAGAAAATTTAGAGTTCAATTTTGGAACTCATTATGTAATTGGGCTTTATTAGATTCATTTTTTATTGAGAAGTATCTCTCATTAGACAACGCCAGAGCACAAACACTAATGCTTTAATGGAGCACTGACTGCACTAAGCATTGTCAAAAATATAATTTAAGTACAATTTATCTATACTTATCTATATTAAAATGTGAAAGTATAACACAAGATAATCCTTCTTGATTTCCTTCTGTACGTTGCGTATAAACATGCTCACACACTGCCACTCAGCACTGGACCAGCATGCAATTTGATCATCCAAACTTTTTTGCTAACTTGCCAACTGCCCAAAACCTGCCCTCCCAAAAAAGAAACACACCTTAATGGCCTGTAATACGTCTCTAAAACCACTAACTTACTTCAGGTGCTACTGTTCCGGTGCTGCTGCTGCCTCAGCTCTCCCCACCATGTGACCCTCACCTCACAGCTCACAGCTGTTCCTCGCGTCGTTGCTTCAGAACTGGTGTTATTTGAAACTACAATCAGGCACGGCAGCGAACACACAACAATCACAAGTTCAACACTGAGCACAGCAAATCCAATATTTCCACTTGGGGCAGAGGCAACATTCATAGTTGTGAACACTACACTGATTTTCTGACAGGCTGTGAAGCACAACTTAAAATAAATTACATTTTTGACCCAAATATGTGTTGACCTCAACAACTTGTGTCCAATGGGATTGTGGCAGTGATGGAAAGTGGAAGTTGGAGTGGAGAACGATAGTGGACAACTTAATTTTGTGGGTATCTGAATTCCCACAATTCTGTAACTCCACTCTCGTTGGTATTTTCTGCTTGAGATTTTTTCCTAAGGCCTCAATAGGATTAGAGGTTGGAGACATCAGGTTATCAAAATTAGTTGTGTGGGCCTACTTTGTAGCATCCAGACTGTGTTCATCCTGCAGTAGTCTATATTGCATAATTTACTTTGGCTTTGCATCAGATTGCGACCGCAATCTAATATTAACATAAAGCTGACGAGGTTCTAACAACAATACCCTAAATACTTTAACTGTGGTAACTGTTCAAGGTATCTGGCCTGAGAAATGTCTAAGCATATAGTCAGTGGTTTGGAAAAGAAAGGTTGGGGAATTTTTGTCACATTGCATGCAAACTGGTTGAGCTCATAATCAAAGGAGCTTCTTTTCCATTCAGTTGCAGCAGTTTCATTTTAAAACTTCCCACATTTACTGCTTCTCTCGCTCAAATCACATAAAATGCTTCCAGTGCTACACATGAACACTACAACTCATTCTGTCTGGTCTCTCACAGTGTGTGGCCCATTTTTTTATTTTTATTTTTTAAAGCATATCATATTCACTCTCATGCTGCCTCAGGGAAGTGGATTGAAACTTTTGTGAGACTGACGTATAAACTTGGAAGTAAAGCCAGAGTCCTGCCTGAAGTGCTGCCCTGTTTGTATGGATGTAGGGAGGCTGGAATCAGGCACTGGAGGGGCTGCTGCTGTTCTGCTGTGTGGGAAGGGGAAATTCAGGTAAAGTTGCCCAGAGGAAAAGTCTTTTATGCCGTGGCCGAGTGGGAGCATGCAAGATTAACCGAACTATCTGCGCTTCCTCTGGGCTTGCATCAAGGCCCTTCTCTTGGACAGCGCAAATTCAGCTGTTACTTTATAAAAGTCAAACCATTTAGAATTGCCTAGGTTCTTCTGGGTGCACGTGCATGTGTGCTTTTGGGCAGCTAAGTGTTTAGGAAGTGGGCGTATGCATCAGCTTGTGATTTCCCTCATTCCCTCGCATTATTGGCAATGCACATCTTAATGACCACATGCTGCCAAGTCCAACTTTTTGTTTTGCACATGTGAGCTGAACCCTCTGTGCAGGTCAAGTGTTATTGAGTTAAATCAGAGAGTCTGCTGAAGACCATGCATCACGGTGTTCGTGGGCATCTTAAGGTGCTCGAGTGGGTAGATGTGTGGGAGGATATTTGCCAGTTCTTTCACTCTGTGAGTCTTTTTTTTTTAACATCAATAGTAAGAAATACTACCTGATTCTTTTGTCCAAAGTTATCTGCTTAAAGGATAGTTGAGACAGAACGTCTACTGAGTATTTTTTTATAAGTAAGAATAATTTTGCATTTACAAGAAGATGTGATTAACTATCAAGTAAACGCCGCTCACCGTTTTTTTTTTTTTTTGTCTTTATATACTAGAAAATATTAGGTTTTCTTTATAAACAGATGGCATTTCAACATTGCCTCAGACAGATTCTTATTGGTATTTTAATAGCAGCTGCATATATTCTTAGCACTAAGGTTGTATTGGATGTATTTCAGGTATGCTACTGTGGGAATCATCAGCTTTACACTGAGAGGTAAGCACAGTGACTTATCCCTCACAGTGGCATCTCTCAAATTTTGATTAACCCAAGGTCAGGTTAAGCAAACATTTGCATCAGGGCTGCAAAACCTCATCAATAATTCCATAGCATGGCTTATCTGTCTGGGTTTTCTATTATGCAAGTTATTTCCACAGATATCTTAATCTGATTCCCATTGTTTGGTTAAACATTTCTGTCTGTCTCCACCTGGCCCTGCTGCTCATTATACAGTTAAATGAATGCAAATGATGATAGTTTAGGCAGGATAGCGCTTTCCTTTTTGTTCAGTTCCAAATAACTGCAGCTGAGTGCTTCTATTTTCTTCTAAAGTACGGTTGTGAGATCAAAATTTAGCAAATACCAGCAAGTCGGGACACAGCGCTCCTCACCGCAGATTATTAAATGTTTTCTAACTTTTTATTGACAACAGCCATTTCTCTAACAGATACCATCGCTGTTCAGATCTGTGATGCTGCAACGACAGCTGATGATACATCACTCATCACACGTCTTATGGAATCCAGGCTAACCTTGAAATAATTTAAAGAAAAAAGACTTCAGAATAAATCCAGCAGAGCATGCAAAATATCATGCACTGCAAGAAAAAAGAAGAGGATTCATTGCATGTCACATTATACCCCACAGTCTTGTTACTTTGGAGCAACATAGAAAGATCAAACTCATAAATATTGTTTCTTCTGGGACTGATGAAAAGCATACAGCCAATTAAAATCCAGCTTAGTACTACTGGTTCTTCCCCTTCCCCCATTTCCCTTTTACCCTCTTCTTGTTCTGTATGTCATTCTGCGCAAGGTACAGCCTAGTTTGCAGAACTAGGTTGCAAAGGCATCTACTGTATATTTTTAATGATGAGGACCCAGGCAGGCTTGTCAGCCAAAGTCGTGCTTTCATCCATACCAATTCTGTTTCACAGCATCGCCATCCTCTTTTATTTAAATAAACACTTCACTGGCATGCCCTCATCTGTCTGTTTTCTGTTTATAACTTTGACTTTTAGATTTTTTTGGGTTAGGTTGGCATGTCTTTACTGCTTTCTGGAAACATTGATGATGGCAGAATAGGACGTGAAGCGTACGAAATCTGCCATCCGCACTGTTGTACCTTGCTTTGAAAGGTGCATGGGGAAAGCGGGAGCTGACATGTTGCTGTCAGTGACACAAAGTGATGTCTTTGCAGATCAGCCCCACAGTCATGCTCATGTTGTGACCGCTCAGGTTTGAATGTTTAGACACAGGGAATCGCTGACAAAAAGGCTATTTGAACATTGGCTGAACATAAGTCGGAGTTATAAAAAGCAGCATGGCATCGGGGCAAGTGAGGAAGCCCAAATCGAATTCTGTGCACAGCCATAACCGTCTTTTTTCTTCTTTTTTGTGGATTTGTCTCTCCTGTGCCCGTGCAGATTAGCTGGGCTGGTTTTGGCTACAAAAACATCTGTGACCTAAATTCGACGTGTTACACCAAAAAGAATGAAGATTTGAAGTCCAAGAAGTAAGTTGGTAGAAAGCCTTCACCTTTAATTGATTTGTTTTTTTTCTTCGAGGAACAGATATCTGAAGAGAAATCTATTTTTAATGTCTCTTCTGGTATTTGAACAACGCACAAAAGTTTAATTTCCTGGAGTGATCTTTGTCCTGCTCATAGTGCGTTATTCTGAGATAAACATCACAAACCTCCAAATTCTGCAGAAATTGTCTAGCTAACTTTCACACACACACACACACACACACACACACACACACACACACACACACACACACACACACACACACACACACACACACACACACACACACA
>NW_024582876.1:110545-131597 GCF_018398535.1 Haplochromis burtoni | reverse complement strand
CACACACACACACACACACACACACACACACACACACACACACACACACACACACACACACACGCACTTACACACACCTATACAAACACACACTCATGCACAAAGCAAAGCTCAATTCAGCATGCTGCTGATATTGCTTCCTGAAGACTGAACACAGCCCATTAAGTTCCATTAAATGAGTGCAAAATCAAATGCAATTCAGCGTTGTTTATTTTGCAACCCGTAATTGAATTGTGCAACAATAGCATGAATTAACACTAAAAATTCCGAAAAGCTATCAGTGTTTAAATGAAGCAATCACGTTTTTCTGTAAGTGAAAGCACCTTGGTTCAGGTTTTTAAAAAGCCAGCGTAGTCAAAGTTGAAGAGAAGTTATTGGATATACTTTCCTCCTTCACACACGCTGATTGGGGTGGAAAAGTTATTTTATTTTCCTTGGTGAAATCACGTATTTGCTTTTATAAAATAGCATTCTTTATTTTAAGAACTGCAGAATAGCTGGTTCAGTCTTGCCTTGACATTTTACAGAATAATCTTATTTTCTGTGGAAAATGAATATACCTCAGCTGGCCACTGGTGCAAAAATCCATGAGTTGTCATTAGTTACAGCATGCTGCTAGTACAGCATGAGGCTCTGAAATGTAGTTGGTGAGGGAAACATTTTCATCTTGTTTATTCTTATATAATTTGTACAACTGTCTCTCTGGAAATGTTGGTATGCTTTGTACAAAAGAAAACACGAATGCTATGATTTGCAAACCATTTAACTCCATATTTAATTTAAAATAGAAAAAAGGGAAAAAAAAACAAATCAAATGCCAAAAGTGAGAAATTTGAATTTCCACACAAGCTTCATCATCGCACAGCTAATAACTGCCCACAGGTCAGTAACATAACTGGGTATAAAGAGCATCATGTCTTTTAGAAAAAAAGATAGAGGGCTTCACCTCTCTGTAAAAGACTGAAATTGTAAAGGAAATTACAGCTTTCATCTTTGGTACATATAATTAAAAGATTCAGGTAATCAGAGAAGTCTCATTATATGAGGCTAGAAAACCAATTAACTGGTGGTGATTTCCAGGTCCTCAAGCAGCACTGTGTCAAAAACACAACCTAATTCTGTGGTGGAAATAACTGCCCAGACTGAAGAGCACTTCTGACAACCACTGTGTGTGAGCACAGTTAATCTTTGCAGTTAAGTTAAAACTCTGCAATTCTACATGCAAAAAAACACATAAATAACATGCTAAAACAACCTTGTCTTCTCTGGGCCTCAGCTACGTTTTGATGGGGGGGAAATGCGCTGTGTTCTGACTAATCAAAATATAAATTGCTTTGTCAAAATATGATTTCTGCAAAAGAGAAGAGGGACCATCCACCGCAGTGCACAGTTCAAACACCAGCTTTTGTGATGGTATGGAGGTGCCATTAGTGCCTTTTCAATATGGAAACATGGGCGTTTAACTACTGAGCACCTCATACACTATATATAAAAACAAACCAAAACGACAACAACAGCAAAATTTTGTTACCTGAATCAAAGTCAAAATGAGCGTACTTTCCAGAAATAATGCATTTTCCCTGTTTCAACTATTAAGATATATTATTTATGGACTACATCCAATAAATTTTGTGTTTTTAGTCATGTCAAAATCATTGCACTCTGTTTTCATTTATTTATTTTTGCAGCTTTTACAGTTGTCAGTGTCCCATTTTTTCATAACTGCTGTGTCATCTGTAGCTATCAGAAAAAAAGAAAAGCGAAATATATTAATATATATATGCCCAAAAACCAAAAACTAGATCCTTGTGGAAAACATTCTAAATGATAGATAGAAACTAGTCTTAATGCACGATAATAAATACCCCTCGTCATTGTTTTTTTTTTTTTTTGATTGTAACTTAATAGTGTTGTCTATTGTTTTCTGAAATCAACTAAATAAGCACTTTCCCTAATAAAGTCAGTGAAAGTGATTCTTAAAGCGCAGTGGTAACAGCGAGGCTCTCTGTGTTAATTTGTGCTGACCGTTGCTCGTGTCAATAAACGACCAAACCTTTTGGCCTCTGAAGCTCTTCTCATCTTCAGTCGGTCCAGCAACTAAATTATGCCAAAGCATTTTCTGTCTGCTTCAAGGCGAGAGCCCTGATTGCCTCATCACTGCCAGCCAACACTCTAGCCAGATACAGCCCTTATCTGAAATACTTGCCAATCAATCATAGGCACAAACTTTCCCATCTGATGGATGCTGGAAACCCACAGTGCACATACAGATGGTGTCAGAATTCAAAGCATTCCCTTGCTTCCCTGATCTCCATTTTAGGGACTGCGCTTCTTGTCATAGACTTGCCATTTTCTCAATGTTTTTCTTTGACTGCTTGCACAGATCTGTATTCCATTCAGCCTAATGACCATCTGCGAATGTGTCGGTCCTTTTACGTGTCCCTTCTCATGTGCTGTGAGTTTTTTCTTTACTGGGAAAATTATAGTTTTGCTTCATGCATCTTTTTGTAGTGTGAATATTCTACAAATGAACAAAACTACAAGAGAGAGGGATGTTAAAATAGCCAGACCTTCTGGGTGAATCTGTGATGTCCTGGGGGTTGGGAGCAATGCTCTGGATTGTACATGCTCTACATTTTGCGTTAGACACCAGTCTTGTTAGAGGCTCTCATTTATGAGCTCCTGGTTTTGCAATGTGGCTAAGGGCCTCAGGGCAGATAGAGAGCTACAGCACACCTGAGCTCAGAATACACAAACACAGACGCAGCCAAGTGCATTCTCACAATCTATGCAAAAAATCAAAAAACCTTTATGCAAACTAGGCATGTTTTTGAGGCATTCTCACTCGCCTTCTCCTCTTCAAACTTGTCAAGTCTGGTTAAGCAGCATGTCAAGGATGAATAGACAGAGGCCGATTAGTTTGCATTCTTTCTTCCTCACTACTCCACGCAATCATCTCCTTGCCATTTTTTTTAACATCTCTGATGACAGATAGATTGCTTTCAGCATTTCCTGTCCCTGTCAGATTCCTTTTACCCCTCCTGTATTCCTCCCTTCACTCTGTCTTTTGGCAGTCGGGTTTATGTGTGTCAGGTGTATTCACTGTCCAGAAAGTTGTGCCAGTGGAGTGAAGGGTGCAAGAAACATGAGCCCAGCGGGTTGCTGTAGGATTTATCCAGCTTTGTCCCCAGTGAGCTAATTTGAGGTGAGATTTTGAGGAACTGAATGGTTTATGAGCAACATTGTATCACTTCAGCATCCTTTGGTGTTTTTCTCTTTGCTGTCTTTCTTTCCCCTCTCATGAAAGGATTCGTAAGGTTCATCATGTACCTGAAATCATTCAGAGTTGAGTAACAAGGGAGAGAACTTTTTAAAAATGTTTAGTGTGACTAGAAAAAGGTTTCTTCTGACAGTAACTGAAACCTTTTGCATATTATGTTTAAGAATAGCGCTTAATACTTTTTAATAAATGATCCAGAATATATAGACACATGCAATTGCCTAAGGCAATGAAATCTTAAGAGGACTTGCTTTGCTTCTATTTTTTTAAGCTGTTCTGATGGTGGGATGCTGCACTTGAAGCTGAGACCCACTGAGAGAAAATTTTAAACATTTCATTCCACCACATCTAAACCTAAAAAGATCACACACTAAGGCAGAGTAAAAAGCCTGCTATTACATTAAAGCTGCTGGGTATGCCATGATCTTTGGTCTACTGATGAACAATGTGTGAATTCTTCTTGAAGCCATTTTCAGTGTTGCAAAGAAGAAAAGTGATACAAAGATCATCTGGATCTTTCCTCCCACATATATATTTCACGTAGTGTTGTGTAAATAAAGTGCTGTGTTGAACTTTGAATTCCACTCTGGACCTGAGTCCTCTCCCTACCCGTGACATCTACCATTCAAGAAAAATGATAGAAGCAATATTCCAATGCAAATAAGGTTATTGTGTTAATGCCAACTGTATCTCACTATTATGCACAAGGTGTGTTTTTTATGCTGGTTCAATGCACCAACTGCTACTAATACTACCCAGCACACATCAAGCACAAATACAATTTTGGAAACATTTTCCGGCCTCAACTCAGTATTTTCAATGGTCCTTCAAACAATAGCCATTCAGTGTCAGAATGTTTGTCGAGTAAATCCAATAACTTGGTGGGCTTGCAAAACTAGATTTACAGTTGCTGTTAAAAGAAACGGGGATGTATTTAGCCACTGGATGATGGTCATAAACATCTATTAAATCAATAGATCTTGCACTAAGTAATATGCCTTTGTTGTTCGAGGATCTATACGTTCTACATGTCTCAAGGTCAGTTAGGGAAAGCAAGTGAAAAGCTGTCAAAATCCAGTTTTGATAAACTTGTATTTGAAGTGTTCCCTTAGTAAATCCACTCCTACGACCATCTCATTATTTCAGTGCTAATGGGCACCTCTTTATTCAGACACTGAGTTTGATTTCAGTTTGATTGATAGCTGCAGATATTAGATGCCATAACCAGTATTAGATGCTTTAGCCTGAACAAAATTTTCCAGTCAGTTGTACATCCAGCAGACCATGAAGCTATAGTTTCCTCATCTAGGTTATAAACTATGAACTTAAATATAAGTGAAAAAGCATTCAGAGAGCAAAAGAAAATTTAAAAAATCCCATTTGCTGTTTTATCACCACAGTAGACTTACCTAATTGTAAATCCATATATAATTATGTACAGTATGTATGTGTGCTATTCCATATACTGTGTAATGCACATACTACCCAAGAATTCCTTAAAAACAGGCTCCACACGGTGTGGAAAAAAAAGTCAAATATCGACGGTAGAGGGATTTACTCAGCAGTCGGTCCAGTGATGAGTATGGTCTGTTTGCACCACCATGACCACACACTCTTTTACACATCACTTCTCATCTGGTGAAGCTAAAGCTCCTATTAACTATGTTACTGAAGCATGAGAGCGCAGGTAGCCGCATGCAGAACAGATATGCGCTGGCCTTTTGAGGATAGCCCTGAAAATCCCTGTCAAAAAGAATTTGGGACCGCACGCTCAGCAAGTCGGGCAAAACAGCCCCCGCAAAGATAATGAGCAGCTGGAGTGTGTGTTTTCACCAGCTACCACAGCATAATAGTTCCATTTGCTGATCAATAAGTCACTCAATTAGCCAACTTATCCATGAGCTACTGTTTGTTAAGGGTCAGTTTAATTAAACATGGAAATTGTTCCGGCTTCCTGCTCCTCTCCCCCTCCCTTCATCTATGTCCGTTTTGGTTCTCGTTACAGGGGCACACGCTGCCATCGACGGGCAAATTGGCTCCATCTCGATCATGTCCCTGTTGTTGTGTTTCTTCCTCACTGCTCATTAAATTGCAGTCTCATCTACTCAAGAAAAAAAAACTTCATGGGCTCTGATAGGCTGCTAATGTTTCCTCATCAAGTGTCATTAATCACACTTGGAGAACACTCTGCGGCAAAGTTTACATCTTCAGTGTACTTAAGGGTCAAGAAAGCTGAGGCAATAAGGTCTGGCAGCTTGGTTTTGGTTGATGTTAACCTTTGCGCTACTGATTATCCAGTGGCTTCAGCCTGCTACTAAGCATACTAATTTTTTATGCATCAGGTACTGGAAGATGCAATACAATATACAATATTTTAGTGCAGTGTACACAATGGCCTACAGTGGTATTACTGTAATCACAGATTCATAAATACACAAAATTATTGTGCAAGTCAGCAGAAAACAGGCACGGGGAAATATCTAGAAGCATTAAAACCTCATCATCCTTATTGCTCCAGCAACATTATTTTCATTGAAGCTGAAGATGGAGGGTATTCTTCAGCTTGCTATCTTTTAATAACATCGTTCTTTTCATTCCTTGTGTGAGTTTTTGCTGCTTACCTTACGGATGTTATTTCATTTCATTAGGGCTCCAAAATAAGCGTCATCCTAAGGATTTCCATTAAATGTCTCATTATATCTCTCTTGTGGGATATTAGCTAGGAATCAAGTCACATTGATTTTGTCGTTATTTCTGGTTCTTTGTTTATCCATCTCCGGGTGTGCGAGCGTGTGCATGTGTGCATTGCTGATTTTAATATCTTTTTAATATTGTGGAGGAAATCAATTTGGGGGTCAAATATCTGTTCTTATGAAACTACAGCACAGCAAACGCTTTGCAGATCCGATTATGCAAACAGTACAAAAATAACATTAATAATATTCATGAGATTATGATGATTCCTACAATGTTCATCTCTTCATCGGCTATAGACGGAAAATTGAGTTGACCTTTGAATCGGCTCAACAAGCAACAGAGTAACATCACATGGATCTTTTTATTTATTTATTGCCGTTTTGATTAAATTAATTTCGTCGCTTTAACTTTGAATCACGGCCAATGCAATTTTTTGCCTAGATCCTAAAGGTTGGATTACTAGGTGTGTAGCCTAAATGTCACACTTTGAATCCTTGATTACATTTGTTATTGACTGTTGATCAATTTTATTGTCCAGCTTTGACAGTCTTTCCCCAAAGCTACCTAATGTGCAATGACTGCATCTTCTCTTATCCTACTCCTGATTTATTCATTTCAATATAGCGCTTAATAATGTTTTTAGTGCTTTAATTCTTTATTTAAAGGTTTAATGATTCCCAGAGTTCCTCTTTCTGTCAAATAGATGAAGAAGGGTATGTAGTCTCTGCAGAGTTTCATTAGAGTGGGCTTCTTTGGAGTTTTTTTAGAGACTTTTCACCTTTTACACAGGCTGGAGAACAGCACTCCTTTTTTTTCTTTTGCATGAAATGCATATCAGTCAAGCTATACGCTCTGGACCAGCTGGGAAAATCTGGAAAACTGAATCATTAATGCCTGGCGGCGGTCAGGGAGTTTAGCAGTGTTGACTTCAAGCATTAAGGACTCAGGTTAAAGCCCCGGAGCTGCCGTTTCTGTTTGCAGACTTGCACGTTGTATGTTCTCACATGGTTGGGTGAGCTTTAGGCATTAAACCAAAAGTATGCTGTCTACAAAATAACCTGGAATTTCGAGTGTAAATGCTCCATTCACCTCTATTTAAGTTTGTGCATCTTTAACTTATCTATTAATACAGAGTTTTTAACATGCACAGTTACAGCACACCATAACTCTTTTGCAACAAAATAAGCCATACCTTGTAAGATTAAATATTAATTGTGTAAAAAGATCAGTTTGTCTCTTAATGTTTCTGTTTATCTGTCTGTCAATCCTTACATGAGGACGCATGATTCTGCAGGCTGCCTCTAATTGCTGCTGCACTGGTGACTCCCCGTTTTGTTTTAACTGTATTTCTCCTGGATACTGTAATATATTTCCATCTGCACATCTTCTCTGTGCATCACAGTGCCTGAGGTGTGACAGTAATGTTTTTACTCAGCCTTCTCTGAATCATCTCTGTTCTCTAAGAACTCTAATCTTAGTTTATAACAGCTGTCAGTATGTTTTATTAATGTTATTGAATATCCAGTGCCAGTGGAGTTTATATATAGCCTTGTAGCTATCAAATATTGTTCTCACTTCTTTAATTATTTAATCAGCAACAACCAAAGGAGGAGGTGTGTAAATTGGTACATAAATGAGGTATTTAGCTGACTATAAACTGCTGAACAACAGCATCGTAGAGTCAGTGTAGTAAAATTATTAAAGGCAGACCTTTTTCTCTTTGACCTTTTTCTCTTCTCTGGACATAAGACATTATTGATAAATCCAAAAGGATGATTGATAGTACAACTTAGCTTGATGCAATAAACATGGAAAGTGACTGCATAATCAGCCAGACTGCATCAATTTTAGTTTAAATAGTTAATGGCTAAATACAATAAAGCCTTGAATGGGATGATAGGTCATGCTGAGTAGGGTACCTCTATTTTAGATCTTTTTACACTCATCTTGTTAAAAAGTTTACCTAAAATCATTTGATCTAAAATACCAGTCATCGTCATTAAAGTGGAACATGAAATATTTTCTCAACCCCCCAATATTGTGGCTTGTCTATCAGTTACAGGCTCACACTCTCCCCTTGTCATTTTTTTCAAGATGTCTTTTTGTGTTCATCATCTGTGACAGCAGTAATTTGACTGTTTGAAAGACTTTCTCAGCTCATGGTTCATTTCTGCAGGACAGACTTGTTATCAATTATTATAAATACATCATAAGCAAACAGGTCACATGAATGTAAGGTGCTTCTGCAGGATAATAAACAGGTTACAAACCACAGTTAGTGCTGATTAAATCAGCACACTGTAGAACAAAATGTTAGAGCACATCTGGTGTTTTAAATTGTTGGTCCAATATTTTAATTCATCTTTAGAAGTTGATGCATTTTTTTTCACAAGCGGTTTGCTGTGGGACACTAAATACAAATATTGTGCATGAAACATAGCGGGCTTCTAGAGAAATCTTTTGCAATCAGTTTGATTATCTGAATTGAAAAGGTGGAAAGGTTGCCCCATTCCATTGTGCTTTTTGGCAGGAGAAATGGGAATTTCCTAGTTGAGAAAGAAGGTTATGATCACTTATTATTTATTTTCACAGTCGATTAACATGCCGGTATTTTACAGACAAATATGCCCATATCTTTACAGCTGAAGAATAATTTTGGTTGAATTTTGTTTCATTTTGTATTAAAATACATTTTCAGATGTCAATACTAGAAGTGGAGGGCTCTGAGTACTGATATAAATGCATACAGGACGCATTAGTTTAAATTCTCATGATTCAAAATGCACATACGTAGGTCTGCAAAAAAAAAAAAAAAAAAAGCCGCATGGGATGTTTTTGGTAAATTTTATATTTTTTAGGATGCTGAATCTAAAAACGATCTCAATTTCCCTCCATCACGTACAGTTTTTTTGCAAAACATGATGAGTTTATGTTTAAAAAATACACAGCAGCGATGTTTTACATTTTATTACCCTTACAATTAAGGTAAGAGATCATTATTGGATATGTTGTTTCGGGAAACTGGGAAAAGGGAAATTGTACACTTAATAAACCAAAAACAGGAGTTTTGCACACAAAAAAACCAAAACCTGACGAGACAGAATTTTTAAAATATATTTTCCAGTTTAAGTGAGTAAAAATCTAAATAAGAAACAGTCAAAAAATCGTATGAGGTTTTTTGGTTGCAGACCTGTGTTGTCGGATCCCTACCTGCCTCCTCCCGCTGGTGAATAGCAGTAATGCATTAGCCTGTCAGTTTGCATAAGGGGGTTCGCAAATGAAAGGATTTTAAATTGACTGATTGTACACAAGTTCATGGATGATGCAGGAGTAAACAGAAAGAGAGCAGATGGAGTTCAAATGTGAGAGCAGAAAATAAGTAGCTATAGATATGGAGTAGTGTTATTTACTGCAGTGCAAGTCTTGCCTCATCACACCATCAGCTTTTATGGGTTTCCATACCTCATCTTTTTCTTCTCCTTCTCAAATATCTAGTCTTTGTTCATACAGACACTTAACATAAAAGCTGGAACATTATAGCAACAAATGAAGGCTGCCAGCATCCCAAGGAGGAACCCTTTGTCAGGCAAGACGTTTGAGGCTTTATGTTCTTATTATGTCTTCTTGCCATGATCTGATGACATCACTGTACGAAAGATTAACACACTCCCAGGTTGCCATGATTAGGATATCTGCCAGGGGCAGATAGGGGCCAAAGCAGCCAAGAGTAAGGTCATGTAAACAAGACCGGTTTTTCCACCTTATTGCTTCACTGGTTCTTGATTAAACAAAACAGCGGCCTCATAATTACATAGAATTCATACATGCACAACAGGAAGCAATGAGGTGAAACTCAAACTGTATATCACAGGAAGGTGTACGCAGAACAATCATGATCAAAAGAAGAAGTTTGTTTTGGAGTAAGTAGGATTTCAGCATTGGTTATTCATAAAATGCTTATTAATAACATCATACACTTGCAGGTGGGACTATTTTTATCAAAGTCACATTACAGACGACTAAATCAGACTAGGCTAAGAACACACAACCAGCTGAGTTGTCATTGTCAAGTCTGGAAAAAGGATGTGAACTTTTTTATTTTTTTTATAATAATGACGTCTACTTGGAGTCAGGAGCTTAGGTTATTGGACTAAAAGGGTGGGTCATAGAGGAGCCTTTTCCTATAATTAAAGGCATACAAAGTCTGTTTACTGACTGAAGTCTGCTCTTCTAAAGACTGGCTTGTATGAACCTTGCCTTGATCACAGCATTCACAAGACCTCAGAGAAAGCATTATAGAGATGTAAAGTGCTGCATAAGGCTGTGAAGCATTTCTAAAGCCTTCTCTGCAACCTGTCATAATCTTTCTTTGTGTCCAATATAGGAAGACACAGAATAAGAATGGTGTTAATGGAAAAGACCGTGGTGGAAATACATTACAGAAGTGGCCTAGACATAACATGATGTCTGACTCCCCACTCTTATCGCTCTCGAGAAGAAGCCTTCGGCACAAAGCCAGAGCAACAAACAAATATTTGTAATGACCCCTAATCTATCTTATCATACGTAAAAGGCAAACAGAAGACAATTCTCTAATCTATACTCATCACAAATAAACAAGAGAACGAGGATTGCAACAAAAATGGTCTTCTTACTCCAGCTAACTGAAACCTGGTGCTCTATATGCACAGTGTAAAAGTACTTGCAATTCACTATTTATAAAGACTGTTTACACAGGGCCCTCGGCTAATAAGACAGACATCGGAATATATTTGAGATTCAACTCTTAGCCTCTAATCAAGTTTCTCACACAAACATTCAATGCTACTAGCAAACTAATTGTTGATTGCAGAGCAGGCAAGCAGAAGGGTGAGGTGACTGTCGGCTGCACACTGCAAGAAAGACTCAAATAAAAGGAGCAACACATGTGATCAAGGCACATGATCATGGATCATAACATGAACTAAAAGTGGTTGGGAAAAAAGGAGCACTCCACATCAAAATGTGCAGGATATTGGAGAGAGTATCATGGTTTGGGGCTGCGTTGTTACCCCAGTTTCTGGTTTCTTTGAAGGAATTATTAATCAATACTACATAAAGAAATTTTACAGTAGAATTTGAAGACCACAGAACTGATGGAACCAGACAATAAGCATACAGGAAAGTCAACAACAGAATGACAAAGACAAAGAAAGGAATTATTACTGGGGAAAGGCCAAGTGAGAGACCTGAACTTAGCTCAAATGAAATATTGTGACAATGATCTGTTTAATTGAAACGGCTCAGAACTATTGGTGAACTGAAACCAAGTTTCAGTTCTAACTCCTTTCAGCATTGTGTAGCTTTCTTTAGTTGGCGATTTCAGCCTTGAAGGTTATTTTTACCTCAATGGGATTTTTTGTAACTTTTTGCGATCACGCCAAATTGATCTTTTAAAAAAATAATCAATACATCACCGTAGAGTTTGATACACCTTTACAGAGCCTTTTCAGCACTCAGACCCTAAAAATGGATTAAATCACGTCCTTCCAACAAAATAATAATCACAGAAGAATAAGACCTGGCTTCAACCGATTTTCAATTATCCATTGCCTGAAGCCGGAGCACATTCCAGTATTGGATATGTCATTTTAACAAGCACTAGCTGAACTGCTCAAGTCTTCTAATGCTGCATTCACTGCACGCCTTGTATTCCGTAAATACAAGCTGCTGACTGGGGAGACTGTCAAGAGGTAATAACAAGTAGAGGATGTTTTTGCAAACTCTGTAATCTGCCACCTGAGTAGCAAATTCATGAACCGTGACAACACAAGCAGCTAATCCTTGTGTCACTAGTCCATGGTGTAAAATTATTTTAATTAGTGAATAATTAATTGTAATGAAAGTAATTCTGACATTAATACAGCATAACACTGTTCTAACTGTAACACAATGATAATTGTTTAGTCACAGCTACTTTATGTTGTGGACAATGACAACATGAGTTTACAGAGAGGACATGCTTTAGCCCCACTTGGTTCTTTTACATTCTGATAGAATGTAGTTTATGTTTATTTAAGAGCTATTAAATATTTTCATAAACATTTGTCTATAATTGTATATTAAAAAACTATTTAAAAAATGTTTCCTTGGGAACTTTTAAACTTGAATGACAATATAAAACGAATGGATGCAGAAATTAGGGGTTTAAAAAAATTAAAAGCCTTAAAAAAATATAAAACATTAAAGAGGAATGAAATAACTGATGAATGATCCTGTTACAGTGCAATGTTCTGCTAGGACACCTTGGGCACTGGCATTCATGTATCCTAATTCAATTGAGCATCTGCACTGTGCACCAGAGCAGACCCACCAAAACAACCAGCAAAATCCAACATCCTCGGGATGAGCCCTATATAATGCTAGACAGCTATTTTTTCCACACACTTTTGCTACCTGATAAGGACACGTTTCATTTTCCTACATTTCAATGTCCTCTTTTGGGACGGAGATAACGCCACAATACCTTTGATTATCTTGCTTTGCAACAGGGAGAAGGCTGCGCATCTGAATGACCAAAACATAGCACCCAGTCTCCAACAATAAACCTGCCAAGTGCAAAGTAGATCAGAAGAACGGTTGTTGAGAAAGAGGAAGAACAGCCTAACAAATCACCTCATCTATTAGTGAAATTTTCTTAAGGGTAATAGTTTTGCATTATTCATTTATTAAAGTGTTCAATCAATCCATTCAAAGTCATTCCACTATCAAGTAAAATGAGACTACAAGACAGGGGTCTTGGGCAACAATTGTGATTAATGTATCCCCTGTAACTTTTGTAAAACAGTTTGCTAAAATTAGCAATGGCCACTATAAGCTACCAGTCCTACCACACCGGGTGGCGTAAGCAGTGTCTCCAATTTATGTGACCGCACACCACTTTTATCCCTTGCCCCTCATCCCACATATTGAGATAATAGCCCACATTTTGCCTGATTCTAGTTTTCAAAAGTCAACACTGCAGGAAATACTGTTTTCTTTGGTCTATTGGTCTTAAAAAAAAAAAAAAAAAACTAAAGCAGGAAACACTGCCATCAAGGATCAATCAGGTTAATCTGTCACTGTCTTTTACAACCCCACGCTACCCCATCAGGGACACAATTTCCATCATTACATCACAAGTTACCATGGAGATTTAGGTGGAATGTGAAAAAAATGCATCATACTGTATTTGGCCAAAATTGGTATGCACCAGTACAGCAGACTGGGAAACTATGTTCCTTGGGAAGAAAAATGATGTGACGTGACACAGTGCTCAAGTCTCACAAGAAGGATGTGGCTCAAAAAGAAATGTCGAAGATGAAACCAGAGAGAACAGCAGCTGAAATAACAAATTTAACAGTTATTGGGATAAAAAAGAGAATGTGTGTGTAAGAAGACTATCGCATAAGAGCATAAGAACAAACTTCAGCTTCCTTTTGTGTTTATCGTATTTGCTTAGCAAGAGAATGAAATATGTGAAGCAAGTAATAAATAAAATATGGCCTTGAAATGGAATATATTTGCTAAATGTAAAACTTCTAACCTGCACAATTTATGTGGTTTATTTTGAAGTTGAATACAGTAAAATTCCAGACCATCTCTAAGAATTCATAACATTTCCCACATTGTCTAGTTCAAACATTATTTAATTTGTTTGTCACCTCTGACCCAAACATCACCTCCTTGTTAAGTTACATAAATTTGCCTTGAATGGAAAACCATGACTAGGTCTGTTTATTTTATTTTTTGTTTTGTTTTATTTTATTTTGATTTCCTTCTTTTTTTGTTTTTGCTGTAACCTTGACTAAAAGATTCAAAGTGCAGTTGTAATAATGGGTCAGAGGGTTAAGCAGCAAGTAAAATAAATGTTGTTAATTCTTTTGTTGGATAATTTGAAAAGCAATTTTTTTTTAATCTGAGGGCCTTTGCATGTCTGTCCTGTTCAAAATCAAAAACACCAATTTTACCCTATTAAATGCTGTTCACTTACTGAGAACTCATTGTAGCCAGACACTTCAGGAAATCCTAATTTTTCTTCAAAATAGCCTTAGCTACAATCAAACTGATTTCTCCACTGATATATAATTGTATTTTTACATATTTTTATTTTTATGCATTCTTACTAATGTCAAGGCTACCTTTCTGTAATGATCCAGACAAGTGAAGCAAACTTGGGGACAGAAATGACTTCTCTGCTGCGAGAACAAAAGCATGCCGTGGAATAAACCCGGAGGAGGCTCATTATTTCTGTGTGGGGGTTAACAGCATAAATAGAGGCAGCTGCAAATGGATGTAAACAATAAACAATCTGTTTAATCACTTTACCACTTCTTGATTTTGCTCCACAGGTTTAACCCATCTTGTCCGCCTCACCAGCATTACATTATCCTTTTTAATTAGTTGTGTGTCTGTGCTCCTCTCTTTCCATCATGGAATTAGATCATTAACCCGGGCTTGTGTCTCATGTCAGTCTACCCATAGACTGTATGTAGAGGAAGGATATAGCCACTGTGACATCGCTGATGGGTTTTGAACTTAGCAGATATGCAACAACAACAAAATCAGCCCCAATTTATAAAACATATCCAAATTGATGAGTTATTGAGAAAATAATTACATAAAGTTGTGGTTAAGAGGATAATTACATTAAGAAAATGTGTTACATTCGTGGCTGAAGTTGGGCATTTGAACCTTTGAGTCTATGGGGACTGACCAGGTTTTAGAGCCACTCTCAAGTGGCCTTTAGAGGAAGTGCAGTTTTTGTCACTTCCGTGGTGAATTCATTTATTTTAACCCTGCAGGTTGCTTTTCTTCTGTCATACAAAAAATGACAGGTTATCATTTAATTGATGGGGGTTTTTTTTATTATCACTGACTGCAAAACAAATAACGCTGAAAACCGGTGCTGTTTCACTTCCTCACAATAGTAATCGATGTATCATCGCTCCCTGGATACATCGTAGGCGTGTTTTACCATGCCTGCTTCAGCACGAGTGTGACACAGCTGATTATCAGCTGTCTCACATCAAAGTGGTCATAGCTTCGCCTCTGCTTTTGCTATGATTTTGAAGAGGCTCCATTTTTTATCCTGCTGCAGAGGGTGGATTTGTCAGCATTAATGCTGTAATTAAGCTCATAATGGATCATCTTAATTGCAACATATTTTTAATAAATGACCAAATGGAGGAGGCTATCTTTAGCATGACAATGTTTAAAGCTTAATTAGTTTCAACATGGCGCAAACTGACATGCTGCCTGGCATCACACGCTTTAACAGGATAGGCTTATTATTTCCATCCTCCAGAATAAATATAATGAACGTACTCTCTGCCAGGCAGAAATGACTTGTGATAGGTATAACCATGACTATAAGGAAAATAGCTTAAAAACCGAAAAGTGACACTATATGGAGGTCCTACATCAAAGCGGCAGCCTGTTGCTGCGCCTTCAAAGGCAGCCATTATATCCCAGTCAGTAAAATTGTGGCATTTTGTGTGATTACATAGACACTGCACACCCCTGCCTCTCACTATTTCATATTCTTCTTCTTTAATCTTTTTTTCCCTCGGAGTTAATCATCATATGGCTGATGGCTTTTAGAAACAGGATGTGGGGAGGGTGCAGGACAGGACCCAAGCACGGGATGACCCCTTTATCAGCATTGAGCAGGCGGCGCTTGGGCCCAAGTTCTCGACTAAATGATTTCCCTTGAGAGTTGTAGTTCTGGCACCGAGTCAGACTCGGCCTGATGTCACACACAGTTTTGTGGAGGTTACTCGACCCATCTCAGGCTTTCCCAGAGACTGGGCCGTGGGAAGACGATGCATATTTTATCACCAAGAGCTCTGCGCTGTCTGCGAAAAATTATTCAGAAGCTGATTTAAATTGTGCTGTAATTGGGAACAGGATACTGCAAATGTCTTCAAAACATTCTTCATTTCATTCTTCTCTTAGATTTTTTTTTTTTTTTTTTACACAACAGACTGACTGTGACACTTCTGAGTGCATGGGGACTTGTGGAATTTCCCCAGCTGGATGAAGGATGGGCTGGTAGCAGAGTCAGCTGGAGCTTTTCAAAAATAATGGTCAATATTGGAGAGTAAACAAAGCAAAAAAAAGCTCCAATAAAAAGTGACTATTATAGTTGATGTTGGCATACCTTCTCAATATTCAAAAGTTTAAGTGATAAAAGCTTTTTTTGTTGCCATATATACAGTACAGTAGATTGTAGCTAAATAGTACTTTTAACCTTTGCTCTAAATTCTTAATGTCTGGTTTGTTTTTCAGGCAAAGAATCCTCTGAAAGATTTGGACATTAAATTTCCAGCAGCAGCATAAAGACAAAATGAATTAAAAATGATTTAGAAACACACCGTGTGGGAGAATGTTAGGAAGCAATGTGTTTCTATCCTTATAAAAATGTGATACCAGACTAATTATTTTCACACCAAAAAGGCTTTGTTTTCTTGCCAAATGTGGGCTCCGTTGTAGGGAGCTGGTAAAATCCCTCTTAGGTTTTATAAGTTGCTCACTGCACTGCTCATTACAATCCAAAGACATCCTTTCTGTAATATATCTGGTTGATTTCCATACACTAAGCAGAAGACCACAGAATATGTTTTCTGATACAGAGTGGGAACTTCATTAATTTATTGATTTTGCTGTCAGAGACTGTATTTTAATCTAAGTTTAAGGTGATAAAATTGCATTTATTCATGCTGCTGCATTCAGTTTCAGACAAAAATATTGCAACGTAGGAACTTTACATGAATAACCTGGAAGATGCTTTTAGAAGATATTTTCACCATTTACAGGAGACGTCAGAACGCCACTTACATAACAACCATGAGGCCAAAAATAATCTAATTGCTGCAGGACTCATACTACTCAGCAGCTGTTATTTATCAGATACCAATGCACTTATTTCTGAGTATCAGCAGCAACAGCAACAACAGAACTAATATGGACTTCACTTTTGCATTTGAATCGTTGACATGGTTGGTATGAAATGATGATTTAGATTATGGAAGCTTTGCATCTGTCAATCAAAAGAAAAATGTGCTCTTATTAAGGATAAAGCATTATGGGATAAATGCATCCACTTAAAATGGTTATTGATTAAAACGTCCCCAATGCTGTTAAAGATGCTTTATTTGATTTTATGCCACTGAAATGAAACCAATACCATTAAGACAGAACTACAGAAAAAATGTACCTATGACCATATTTTCTATATACTCTGCAATTATAGTGTAAAGTTAGCTTTGCCAGGTTAGCAGAGTAAAATAACAATATACTGTATATAAAGGATGGACATGGCCACCATGCCATTAGCATTTTTGGTTTTTTGGGTTTTTTTTGGTCAACACTGCATTTTGAAACCTCCTCTTTAGCACTTTCGCTATTGCCGTTTAGTTTATATTTATTTGAATCCCTAAACTATGCCAGTGTTAATTTTCACTGTAGGCTAGCAAACCTGGTTTGTAAGCTGCATTCACAACCTGAGTGCAACAACCTGCAATTTAATTTTAGGCATGTTAACAAAATGACTGAAATTGAAGCGTAACCTTCTTGGATAGTCTGTACCACACAGCAACCCATTTTATCAAGTAACTGTAAAATAATGTTCATTTTAAAAAAGAAAAATCTAAAAGGCACCATAAGCAGAGGTGGAGAGGTCTAGTTCTGTGAATCTATTTAGGGAGGGGGAGTCCAAGCAGGCAGCTAGCAGGTACATTGGCTTGCATCAGCACTCCTGTCAGTCACAGTGACCATACTTAAGTGAGCCTGAGTTATGTTATGAGTCTTAAACTATCCATAGAGACCAGATTTTTGTACCAGGTTGTAAATATAATTTCTAATGCTGTAAAGTTGTGTATTTTAATCAAAAAAAGAGAGTAAGTCGATTGACTGGTGTTTCTGCTTTGCTTTATTTTATTTTTTTCATTTTTTTGGCCCCAGGGTTGGCACTTTATTTACGTGTTAACGTCGGATGCTACATGCATGCAGAACAAATTGCATATTTCCATCCATTTAAAATCTGGTCTTTGTGTTTCATTCAAAAGGCTAGAAAAATATCAAACTGTTTCCTGTCGAATGGTCCCCTTCTTCTGTAATTAAAAGTCCTTAAATTCTCAATTCATTTGGCATACACTGTCAAATTCCAGAAGTGTTCTCTCTGCAGCCAACATCTCTTAGCATGGGCTAGTGCGCAAGATCAGTCTAATTGCCCCACTTTTCACAATCATCCATTTCTTTTGTCCTGTCCAGAAAAGCGTGTATTAATATAATGCTCCATATATTGCCTAATACAAAGTCAAAAAGATTTTGACAGTTAGGACGAAACTCATTCCATGATTGAGAAAATTACTTTTTATGCTTCAGAGAAACTAGTCTGCACGAAATAGAGGTCAGAGCTTGAGCTGTTGGGGGTCCTTGAAGCTCGGGGAAAAGAAGTGCAGTATGATTTTTCAAAAGATACCTACAAACTATTGTTTCCTTTTGATGTCTTGCTGTGTATACGTGCACATGGAACTTATGGTGGCGTGCACAATCACAAAGACATAAGAAATTTCCTGTTCATCACATTTTGTATTATTTTGAAATTATTTCAGGGCTTTTAGATGAGTTTTAATGTTACAGCTGCTCATTTTTAGGAATACGCGTCTTTTAACCTCTTTTCCCTCTCCACACAAACCATTTGCTGCTTACAAAATAATCAAACAAATTTAATCTTACATGTCATGTTGCTCTTATGGCTTGCTTCCAAAATTTTCAATTCAAGGCAGCAGAGTGAAAATCCTTCAGAGCTTTTGACTCTAAAGCAGAGCAAAGATGTGACAGGCTGGGTCTGTCTGATTTTACTACACTGAGGTTAATTTTAGGGATGGTTATTTCCTGAGGCGAGCCAAAGTCATTTATATTTATTAAAGACTAATTGTTGTGCAAAAGTCAAGGGCAGAAGCAGATTTTCTGGGCAAGAGATGGGCTGTTGTAAGAAACTTGTTTGGGTTTTCTTTTTTGTCTTACCCTGGCCTCTGGATTCAGCCATCACTGAGTCATTGCACAGTTGGCTTTCTGGCTTTTGAGACATGTAAAAAGTTCCAAAGATGTCTTAAAGTCTCTACTGAAGAGAAACATCAGATAATCTATGTACACATTTTGTCCTGAAAAAAAAATCTTGTAAAATAGGAGAATTTTGTCTCAGTGTTTGCAAATTACTTGGGCTATTATCAGCTCAGTTGTGTGGATGGTTGGTTTTTATCACCTACTCACAAAACAGTTACATGAAAAATTGACTGAATTTACACCACTGCTCCTAATGCCTTTAAATAACAATTATTGAATAATATTAGGAGGAAGCTTCCTCCTCTGCACTTGACTTGGATGGAGATCCTTTGTTTTCATGCTAGTGTGGGAGTCACTACTGCTGTAAGATCATTTTTTCCACTGTCCCACTGTGATGTTACCAAAGGTAGTCAGGTGGATGACACAAGCACTCAAAGGCGTGAGATTACTCAACATAGGCAGGCAGCGGCACCATAAAGGACAGATGTTGTCCAATTCTAAATGACAAGACGGCACCACTCAATTATATGACAAGGTCAAAGACAGGGCAGCAGAGGGAGGGACGGGGCAATATACCAAATGGATTCTCAGTATTGTAGATAAGACTTTGAGTGCTGTGCAGCCACCCACATGATTGTATTACTTTTATATCCCAACAGATTGTTGTGTAGCTGAGATATTGTGGCACTAGTTGGTTGTTTCTGTCCGTAGCTATTAAACACAGCATGCAGTATAAAAGTTGGACCGAATAAAACAATAGCTATGATTGTATTAAGAATTAGATTGATATACCACAGGGAGGCGTAAAATACAAAAACTACTACTGTCATGCAGATGTATTAATCAGTTGTGTCACTCCATTTATTCAAATGCACTTGAGTTTTGAGTTGTTCGCTAACCTGATTGCCAAAAACAAGAATTTCAAGTTTAGTGTCCCCTCTGCTTACTGTGTTAATTTGATTGGTGCAATGTCGTTGCCACTGGGCGCTGTGGTTATGGTGTCACAAGCAATTACACAACTCAAGAGCTGACACACAGGGCATTTTCAATTTGGGAAGAGAAGTGAAAGTCAATAGAAGACTCCAAACTATAAAAACCTACCGGTATGAGGTGTAAAATCCAAAGCTGATAAATGCAAAATGTGCCAAAGTTTGGCACAAATCCGATCTGTGTAAAGCAATGAGGAGAACCTCCTCACTGTTCTTTTTTTATTTATGAGTTTTCACCATTTCAGGCTTGAATGGTGTTCTTTAATCATTTTCTGCCAACTTCTTGAATAGTTTAATGGCACCAAACTGGATAAATGACACCACCAACTGTATCTCAATGAGCCTCTTAATACTAATTTCTGCTTTATTTGGACACAACACTGGCAAATGTTTTAAGTACTCTCTACATAATAAGTAATGTATATTGTTTCATGAAACATTATACATAATGATGTTATTCATTAAGTCATGTTGTGATCAAGCGACAACCCATGAGGGTAAAATATTAAGCCAACATGGAAGCACCTAAATTGCTGCACCTCAAATGGATCAATATGGCTCCAAATTTGACTACTGAGCTTTGTTCCCCTTGCATTACTAACTAAATAATTTTGAGTGGTACCACATTATTACCGCTGGACTAGCAATGCATTTATTTGACCTATAGTAGCAGATCATAGGTGAGGAAGCTTGTTTGGGTTGTAACCTGCAGGTCTGTACTGCGAAAGAAAAGGAAATACATCCTCTAAGCG
The DNA here is from genome assembly GCF_018398535.1 of Haplochromis burtoni. Classification (NCBI taxonomy): domain Eukaryota; kingdom Metazoa; phylum Chordata; class Actinopteri; order Cichliformes; family Cichlidae; genus Haplochromis; species Haplochromis burtoni. The sequence continues at coordinate 110,790 of NW_024582876.1, read as the reverse complement.
GTCAGTCCACTGCTACACAGGAAAGTGCAATTTATTTCTGTTTTCACCAAAAAAGATGCATTTCATCATCTTGTGTCATGTTTGCAATGCTTCCAGTGACCAGACAAGTGAAGTCAAGACATGAAATCAAAAAGAAATGATTTCCATGTCAGATTCAAAAGTTTAGTAAAATGAGCATTTTCCTATATTCCTCATGGAGTGTAAAAGATCAGGACATTGCTCACATCGAACTGGTCTGAAAAAAG